>NC_052172.1:5334983-5480355 GCF_902713615.1 Scyliorhinus canicula
CCCTGTACCCAACACTGATCCCTGCGGGACCCAACACTGATCCCTGTCCCAACACTTGATCCCTGCGAGCCCCAACACTGATCCCTGTACCCAACACTGATCCCTGCGAGACCCCAACACTGATCCCTGTCCCCAACACTGATCCCTGTGGGACCCCAACACTGATCCCTGTCCCCAACACTGATCCCTGTCCCCAACACCTGATCCCTGCAGGACCCCAACTACTGATCCCTGTCCCCAACACTGATCCCTGTGGGACCCCCAACACTGATCCCTGTGGGACCCCAACACTGATCCCTGTCCCCAACACTGATCCCTGCGGGACCCCAACACTGATCCCTGCCCCCAACACTGATCCCTGTCCCCAACACTGATCCCTGTCCCCAACACTGATCCCTGAGGGACCCCAACACTGATCCCTGTCCCCAACACTGATCCCTGTGGGACCCCAATACTGATCCCTGTGGGACCCCAACACTGATCCCTGCGGGACCCCAACACTGATCCCTGTCCTCAACATTGATCCCTGCGGGACCCCAACACTGATCCCTGCGGGACCCCAACACTGATCCCTGTCCCCAACACTGATCCCTGTTGGACCCCAATACTGATCCCTGTGGGACCCCAACACTGATCCCTGTGGGACCCCAACACTGATCCCTGTCCCCAACACTGATCCCTGTGGGACCCCAACACTGATCCCTGTCCCCAACACTGATCCCTGTCCCAACACTGATCCCTGTCCCCAACACTGATCCCTGTCCCCAACACTGATCCCTGTCCCAACACTGATCCCTGTCCCCAACACTGATCCCCGTCCCCAACACTGATCCCTGTCCCAACACTGATCCCTGTCCCCAACACTGATCCCTGTGGGACCCCAACACTGATCCCTGCGGGGCCCCAACACTGATCCCTGCGGGACCCCAACACTGATCCCTGCGGGACCCCAACACTGATCCCTGTGGGATCCCAACACTGATCCCTGTCCCAAACACTGATCCCTGTCCCCAACACTGATCCCTGTCCCCAACACTGATCCCTGAGGGACCCCAACACTGATCCCTGCGGGACCCAACACTGATCCCTGTCCCCAACACTGATCCCTGCGGGACCCCAACACTGATCCCTGTCCCCAACACTGATCCCTGTGGGACCCCAACACTGATCCCTGTCCCCAACACTGATCCCTGTCCCAACACTGATCCCTGTCCCCAACACTGATCCCTGTCCCCAACACTGATCCCTGTCCCAACACTGATCCCTGTCCCCAACACTGATCCCCGTCCCCAACACTGATCCCTGTCCCAACACTGATCCCTGTCCCCAACACTGATCCCTGTGGGACCCCAACACTGATCCCTGCGGGACTCCAACACTGATCCCTGCGGGACCCCAACACTGATCCCTGCGGGACCCCAACACTGATCCCTGTGGGATCCCAACACTGATCCCTGTCCCAAACACTGATCCCTGTCCCCAACACTGATCCCTGTCCCCAACACTGATCCCTGCGGGACCCCAACACTGATCCCTGCGGGACTCCAACACTGATCCCTGTGGGATCCCAACACTGATCCCTGTCCCCAACACTGATCCCTGTCCCCAACACTGATCCCTGTGGGACCCCAACACTGTTCCCTGTGGGACCCCAACACTGATCCCTGCGGGACCCCAACACTGATCCCCGCGGGGACCCCAACACTGATCCCTGTGGGACCCCAACACTGATCCCTGTCCCCAACACTGATCCCTGCGGGACCCCAACACTGATCCCTGTCCCCAACACTGATCCCTGTCCCCAACACTGATCCCTGCGGGACCCCAACACTGATCCCTGCGGGACCCCAACACTGATCCCTGTGGGACCCCAACACTCATATCTGTCCCCAACACTGATGCCTGTCCCCAACACTGATCCCTGCGGGACGCCAACACTGATCCCTGCGGGACCCCAACACTGATCCCTACAGGACCCCAACACTGATCCCTGCGAGACCCCAACACTGATCCCTGCGGGACCCCAACACTGATCCCTGTCCCCAACACTGATCCCTGCCCCCAACACTGATCCCTGTGAGACCCCAACACTGATCCCTGCGGGACCCCAACACTGATCCCTGTCCCCAACACTGATCCCTGCGGGACCCCAACACTGATCCCTGCGGGACCCCAACACTGATCCCTGCGGGACCCCAACACTGATCCCTGCGGGACCCCAACACTGATCCCTGTCCCCAACACTGATCCCTGCGAGACCCCAACACTGATCCCCACGGGACCCCAACACTGATCCCTGTGGTACCCCAACACTGATCCCTGTCCCCAACACTGATCCCTGTCCCCAACACTGATCCCTGCGGGACCCCAAAACTGATCCCTGCGGGACCCCAACACTGATGCCTGTGGGACCCCAACACTGATCCCTGCGGGACCCCAACACTGATCCCTGCCCCCAACACTGATCCCTGCGGGTCCCCAACACTGATCCCTGTCCCCAACACTGATCCCTGTCCCCAACACTGATCCCTGTCCCCAACAATGATCCCTGTCCCCAACACTGATCCCTGTCCCCAACACTGATCCCTGTCCCCAACACTGATCCCTGTCCCCAACACTGATCCCTGCGGGACCCCAACACTGATCCCTGTCCCCAACACTGATCCCTGCGGGACCCCAACACTGATCCCTGTCCCCAACACTGATCCCTGTCCCCAACACTTATCCCTGCGGGACCCCAACACTGATCCCTGCGGGACCCCAACACTGATCCCTGTCCCCAACACTGATCCCTGCGGGACCCCAACACTGATCCCTGCGGGACCCCAACACTGATCCCTGTCCCCAACACTGATCCCTGTCCCCAACACTGATCCCTGTCCCCAACACTGATCCCTGTCCCCAACACTGATCCCTGCGGGACCCCAACACTGATCACTGTGGGACCCCAACACTGATCCCTGTGGGACCCCAACACTGATCCCTGTCCCCAACACTGATCCCTGCGGGACCCCAACACTGATCCCTGTCCCCAACACTGATCCCTGCGGAACCCCAACACTGATCCCTGTCCCCAACACTGATCCCTGCGGGACCCCAACACTGATCCCTGTCCCCAACACTGATCCCTGTCCCCAACACTGATCCCTGCGGGACCCCAACACTGATCCCTGTCCCCAAAACTGATCCCTGCGGGACCCCAACACTGATCCCTGTCCCCAACACTGATCCCTGTCCCCAACACTGATCCCTGTCCCCAACACTGATCCCTGCGGGACCCCAACACTGATCCCTGTCCCCAACACTGATCCCTGCGGGACCCCAACACTGATCCCTGTCCCCAACACTGATCCCTGTCCCCAACACTGATCCCTGTCCCCAACACTGATCCCTGCGGGACCCCAACACTGATCCCTGTCCCCAACACTGATCCCTGTCCCCAACACTGATCCCTGTGGGACCCCAACACTGATCCCTGTGGGACCCCAACACTGATCCCTGCGGGACCCCAACACTGATCCCTGTGGGACACCAACACTGATCCCTGTGGGACCCCAACACTGATCCCTGTGGGACCCCAACACTGATCCCTGTCCCCAACACTGATCCCTGCGGGACCCCAACACTGATCCCTGTCCCCAACACTGATCCCTGCAGGACCCCAACACTGATCCATGTGCCCAACACTGATCCCTGTCCCCAACACTGATCCCTGTGGGACCCCAACACTGATCCCTGTCCCCAACACTGATCCCTGTCCCCAACACTGATCCCTGTGGGACCCCAACACTGATCCCTGCGGGACCCCAACACTGATCCCTGTGGGACCCCAACACTGATCCCTGTCCCCAACACTGATCCCTGCGGGACCCTAACACTGATCCCTGTGGGACCCCAACACTGATCCCTGCGGGACCCCAACACTGATCCCTGCGGGACCCCAACACTGATCCCTGCGGGACCCCAACACTGATCCCTGTCCCCAACACTGATCCCTGCGGAACCCCAACACTGATCCCTGTACCCAACACTGATCCCTGCGAGACCCCAACACTGATCCCTGTCCCCAACACTGATCCCTGTGGGACCCCAACACTGATCCCTGTCCCCAACACTGATCCCTGTCCCCAACACTGATCCCTGCAGGACCCCAACACTGATCCCTGTCCCCAACACTGATCCCTGTGGGACCCCAACACTGATCCCTGTGGGACCCCAACACTGATCCCTGTCCCCAACACTGATCCCTGCGGGACCCCAACACTGATCCCTGCCCCCAACACTGATCCCTGTGGGACCCCAACACTGATCCCTGTCCCCAACACTGATCCCTGTCCCCAACACTGATCCCTGAGGGACCCCAACACTGATCCCTGTCCCCAACACTGATCCCTGTCCCCAACACTGATCCCTGAGGGACCCCAACACTGATCCCTGTCCCCAACACTGATCCCTGTGGGACCCCAATACTGATCCCTGTGGGACCCCAACACTGATCCCTGCGGGACCCCAACACTGATCCCTGTCCTCAACATTGATCCCTGCGGGACCCCAACACTGATCCCTGCGGGACCCCAACACTGATCCCTGTCCCCAACACTGATCCCTGTTGGACCCCAATACTGATCCCTGCGGGACCCCAACACTGATCCCTGTGGGACCCCAACACTGATCCCTGTCCCCAACACTGATCCCTGTGGGACCCCAACACTGATCCCTGTCCCCAACACTGATCCCTGTCCCCAACACTGATCCCTGTGGGACCCCAACACTGATCCCTGTCCCCAACACTGATCCCTGTGGGACCCCAACACTGATCCCTGTCCCCAACACTGATCCCTGTCCCCAACACTGATCCCTGTTGGACCCCAATACTGATCCCTGCGGGACCCCAACACTGATCCCTGTGGGACCCCAATACTGATCCCTGTGGGACCCCAACACTGATCCCTGCGGGACCCCAATGCATGTGTGTCAGAGTGGGACAAGAGATCAGGATCCATACCTGCAGGTTTCAGCACATCAAGGCTTATCCGCACATCGCCATTCTGGCTGCTCCATCTTCCGAGATGACAATAACGCTGACGCTGATAGTCTCAACCCATTTACACAATGCCAGCTGATCAATACGGCTGGCAGATGTTCTTTGTCAAATACCAAGCTGTCCTGAATGTGCATCGTTACTGGACAGCACGGATTGAGGATAATTGGAAGTAGACCGGGTTGGAGATAAGCAGAGCGTGTTATTCCGGAGCGAGATGTTATCACCAGTGACTGTCTGACAGGACGACAGAAGCGGATTCAGCAGCAACATTCAAAAGAGAATTAAATTCATCGGAAGCGCAACTTTTCACGGCAATGGGGATGAAGGTAGGGAACAGCGGAACGTTCGGAGAGATGGCACAACCATTATGGGTTGACTATGTGATTTCCCCCACCTCCGCCTTCCCTGTCCCCCCCCCCGTCCCCCCCGGCATTTTTACATTCCGCCCCAATTGCTGGACTCCCCCCCCCCACCACCACCACCACGGCCTCCAGACCCCCCAACACCCCTACATACCTGTAGGGGGTCCTCGCGCCCACCCCTCTCCCCAGCTCAGGGCACCCCCGCCTGCGCCGGATCCCTGGCAGTGTCAACCTGGTACCCAGGCACCAGGGTGGCAGTGCCAATGTGGCCGCGTGACAGCGGGTGCCGGGGTACCACCCTGCCCTGAGCCCCAGCCACCCAGTCTTGCTCGTTGTGCTTGCTCTTTAATTGGCTCTGCTTTAGTAACCTTTGCTCTAGAGTCGCCAGGTATCTTTCTGATACCACCACGAGGTTCCAAGCCAAGTGCTGATCAATAACTCAATACACCAGTTAGTAAGTTTGAAATCAATACACATTTATTATACACACAGCCAATCACTACTCATGCATAAAACTCTACTTACTAAACTATCACTATTACTAAAAGCCTATCCTTAGATTCGAATAGCCCACCAGGTCAGAGGAACAAAGGCCTTTGTCCGTTTCTTATTCTGTTGGCTTTGAGCTGGTACGGAATAGTAGCTAGGAGCGTCTTTGGGGGCAGCACGGTAGCATGGTGGTTAGCATAAATGCTTCACAGCTCCAGGATCCCAGGTTCGATTCCCAGCTGGGTCACTGTCTGTGTGGAGTCTGCACGTCCTCCCCGTGTGTGCGTGGGTTTCCTCCGGGTGCTCCGGTTTCCTCCCACAGTCCAAAGATGTGCGGGTTAGGTGGATTGGCCATGCTAAATTGCCCATAGTGTCCTAAAAAGTAAGGTTAGGGGGGGGGGTTGTTGGGTTACGGGTATAGGGTGGATACGTGGGTTTGAGTGGGGTGATCATTGTTCGGCACAACATCGAGGGCCGAAGGGCCTGTTCTGTGCTGTACTGTTCTATGTTCTATGTCTATCTCGTAGCGTGCGTTGACCGTAGACTTACTTAGTTGATGCAGCTGCTAGGCAGGTCTCTCCTCGTTGAGAGCCAAGGCCAAGAAGAACGAACTGAACTTGGGGACACTATCTTATAGGTCCCAGGGGTTTCGCGCCCTTGTGGGCGGACCCCGGACTTGGTCCCAATTAATTGGACCAGGTCTCAATCGCTCTCATCGATTTTCTCCAATACTGGAGCTGTTCCCTGATCGTTGGGTGGGCCCTAGGTGTCCGTTGGCCTGCCTTTGTCCAGGCTCCCGCTGGCGCCGGGGAGTCTGTCCTGGTCCCGATTGTTTCAATGTTTCTGGAGATCGCTCATTAGTATGTAGATGGCTATTGGTTTCGGTTCTGTCTGTGTTCTGCAAATCGTAATACACAGGAAACCTTGCACCTGCTTGTGTTCATTTTGAAATCGGGACGCGGCCACCCCAGGTGGCTACACCAGGAGACCCCCCCCCCCCCCCCCCCCCCCCCCACCACCACCACCCGTTATGCCTGGTCCAGGCTTGTGTGGGCCAGTGCTAAAGCGTGTCATGGCGAGGCCTCCCAGACACGAGCGACCGTGAGGCATCCCGAACATCGGAAACCTCGCGAGACTCATCGCGCCCCCCCCCCCCCCCCCCCAAGTCAGGTGCGCCGTTCGATCGGGCCCAGAGTCCCTCATTCCTCGCACCATGCTAGCAAATCTCTCGCGCCACCCTCACGAAGGTCTTGACATCCTTTTCGAAAGTGCGGTGCCCAGGCTAAAGCACTCCAACTGGGGCCTAACCAGTGCCTGAAAAAGGTTCAGCAGAACATCCTTGGTTCTGTACTCTACGCCGCTATTTATAAAGCCATAGATTGATGCCAGAGGGGGGTTTTTTTTTTAAAACAACATTCTCAACTTTCTCTCCCACCTTCAAAAATTCTTGTCTGTAAAGCCCCAGGCCTCTGTCCCCGCAAGCTTTTGAAAATTGTACGGTTTAGTTGAGGTTCCATCTCCTTCCTTTCCTTCCAGAATGCATAACTTTACACTCCTCTGCGTTCAACTCCAGCGGCCATGTGTCAACCCACTTCACCAATCTGTTTGCTTCCTCCTGAAGTCTGTTACTATCCCCCTCACTGTTTACTACGTTGACAAGTTTTGTGTCATCTGCAAACTCTGAAACCCGATATAGCCAAGTCCAGGTTACTAACGTGCATCAAAAGGAACAGCTACTCTCAATATCAGCCTCCAGGGGAAATCATTGTCTGTTTCCATCCAGTCTGACAAGCAAATGTGGACAGCTACCCTCTCCGCTTTCTGTCTTAGACAGCTCTATGTCCGCACCATCAGTGCCTCATTCTTCCCGTGTCTGCGTGGGTTTCACCCCCACAACCCAAAGATGTGCCAGGGTAGGTGGATTGGCCACGCTAAATTGCCCCTTAATTGGAAAAAAAAAAGAATTGGGTACTCTAAATTTAAAAAAAAAATCAGTGCCCTTTTAACCTCATGTGGGCGGCAAGATCGCACAGTGGTTAGCACGGTTGCTTCACAGCTTCAGGGTCCCAGGTTCAATTCCCGGCTTGGGTGCCTGCGTGTGCGGAGTCTGCACGTTCTCCCCGTGTGTGCGTGGGTTTCCTCCGGGTGCTCCGGTTTCCTCCCACAGTCCAAAGACGTGCAGATTAGTTGGATTGGCCGTGATAAATTGCCCCTTAGTGTCCAAAAAAGGTTAGGTGGGGGTCATTGGGTTACGGGGATAGGGTGGAGGTGTGGGCCTGAGTGGGGTGCTCTTTCCAAGGGCCGGTGCAGAGTCGATGGGCTGGATTAAATTCTTTGATCTATGCTCTTCACTCTTGCTGACAAGTCTATTGTTTGGCACTTCATCGAATGCCTTCTGAAAGTCCCTATCTGGAATGTCAACTGCACGACAGTCATTAGCGGTACAGCAAGTTACTAACGAAAAGCCTTTAAAATAAACAGTAAAATTGGCTAACGGCAGCTGCATGAATTATTTTATAAATATTTTACAACACAAAAATAAACCAATTGGCCCATCAAACCTTTGCTGGCGTTAGTGCTCCATATCAGCCTCTACCTGACCTAAGGCAGAGATAGGGGCAGCACGGTAGCATGGTGGTTAGCATAAATGCTTCACAGCTCCAGGGTCCCAGGTTCGGTTCCCGGCTGGGTCACTGTCTGTGTGGAGTCTGCACGTCATCCCCGTGTGTGCGTGGGTTTCCTCCGGGTGCTCCGGTTTCCTCCCACAGTCCAAAGATGTGCGGGTTAGGTGGATTGGCCATGCTAAATTGCCCGTAGTGTCCTTAAAAGTAAGGTTGAGGGGGGAGGGTTGTTGGGTTATGGGTATAGGGTGGATACGTGGGTTTGAGTGGGGTGATCATTGCTCGGCACAACATCGAGGGCCGAAGGGCCTGTTCTGTGCTGTACTGTTCTATGTTCTATAGATAGGTTCTTGATAAATAAGGAGATCAGAGGTTATGGCGAGAAGGCAGGAGAACGGGGATGAGAAACATATCAGCCATGATTGAATGGCGGAGCAGACCCGATGGGCCGAGTGGCCTAATTCTGCTCCTATGTCTTATGGTCTATGGTCCTACTTCATCTTAACCCATCAGCATCAGCTTTTATTTTGTACTTATTGGGGATAGTAAGCTCCTTTGGCTTAGCGGGCAAGTGTTATCCAGCCCTTCCCACCAGCAGAATCTCCCATCCTTTGAACACAAAATCAGGGAAGTGATGTTGGACCTTTAATAACAATAATAATCTTTACTGTCACAGGTAGGCTTACATTAACAGTGCAAGGAAGTTACTGTGAAAAACCCCTAGTCGCCACATTCCGGCGCCTGTTCGGGTACACAGAGGGAGGATTCAGAATATCCAATTCACCTAACAGCACATCTTTGGACTGTGGGAGGAAACCGGAACACCCGGAGGAAACCCACGCAGACACGGGGAGAACGCGCAGACTCCGCACAGACGGTGACCCAAGCCGGGAATCGAACTGGGGACCCTGGCGCTGTGAAGCAACAGTGCTGACCACTGTGCTACTCTGCCGCTCTGGTCAGGTCTCAACTGGAGTCTTATGTCCAGTTCTGGTCACAACACTTGAAGAAAGATTCAGCTGGGTGCAAAGGAGATTCACCAGAATGAAAATGAAAATGAAAATCGCTTATTGTCACGAGTAGGCTTCAATGAAGTTACTGTGAAAAGCCCCGAGTCGCCACATTCCGGCGCCTGTCCGGGGAGGCCGGTACGGGAATCGAACCGTGCTGCTGGCCTGCTTGGTCTGCTTTAAAAGCTAGCGATTTAGCCCAGTGTGCTAAACCAGCCCCTTGGTTCCAGCTGGTTCCAGCGAACAGGAATTTTAGCTACAAGGTAAAGTTTGAAGAAGCTGGGGTTGTTTTACAGAAGATTGTCAGGGAATCCGATAGAAACGTACACGATTACGACCAGTTTTGACAAAGTGGACAGTTAAGTTGTTCTCATCTGATGGTACGAGTTCGAAGAGACACAGAATTAAGATTTTGGGTGTGGGATACAGGGAGGTTGTGAGGAAGAGCATCTTTACATAGCGAATAAATTACAAAGGACAAAGAAAAGTACAGCACAGGAACAGGCCCTTCAGCCCTCCAAGCCTGCGCCGACCATGCTGCCCGTCTCAACTAAAATCTACACTTCCTGGGTCCGTATCCCTCTATTCCCATCCTACTCATGTATTTGTCAAGACGTCCCCTTAAACGTCACTATCGTCCCTGCTTCCACCACCTCCTCCAGCAGCGAGTTCCAGGCACCCACTACCCTCTGTGTAAAAAACTTCCCTCGTACATCTCCTCTAAACTTTGCCCCTCGCACCTTTAACCTATGCCCCCTAGAAATTGACTCTTCCGCCCTGGGAAATAGCTTCTGACTATCCACTCTGTCCATGTCCCTCATCAGGTCGGCCCTCAACCTCCGTCGTTCCATTGAGAACAATCCGAGTTTATCCAACCTCTCCTCATAGCTAATGCCCTCCATACCAGGCAACATCCTGGTAAACCTCTTCTGCGCCCTCTCCAAAGCCTCCACATCCTTCTGGGCAATCTATTCCAAGTGTGGCCTAACTACGGTTTCTACACAGCGGCAGCCTGACTTGCCAACCTGGAAGCCAACAAGAGTGTTGGAAGTGGAGGAGACAATTAGTGATTGAAAAGGAAATTGCATCGACGCGCGAGGGAAAATGGATTTTCAGGGCGATGGAGATGGAGCAGGGGCTCTGGGGCTGACTGGATTGTTCTGTCAGCGTAGACTCGATGGGCCGAATGGCCTCTTTCTGGTGCCGTAGCGGGCCAGATTTCTCCGCCTCCCTGATCCCCCCCCCCTCCCCCACCACGATGGAGGCGGCTCACCATTGCGCCAACCCGCCAAAGTCAAAGGTCATTTACGTTGCTCGTTGGCTGAGACGCTGGGGAATCCATCATGGTGGGGTGAGGGGTGGGGGGGAGGGAGGGGGGGGGGGGGCACAATCAGGGGGTCCAGCAGTGGGCGACAGATATGCCACAGCAAATGGACTCCCCAATCTAGGCGATGTGGAAAACGTTGCGTCGATTTGATTCTTATTGTTGGATCATGACCTCTGCAATCTACCCCATCATTGTTAACAGCTGGGCCAGTTCAGAGAGGCAGACCTTTGTGACATCGCTGCGGAAGCCACGTACAACGTGCATTATGGCATCATCTCCTTACCGACAGGGGGCTTGGGTTCGAGGAGCAATTTGTTTTCTTTTATTTTGGGGGACGGTGCGTTGGGCCAGCACAGCGGGATTCCGAAAGGATCCCGGGACGCGCTCTCTCTCTCTCTCTGCGGGGGTCTGACGGGTGGCCGCGATGAACGTGGCCCACGAGGCGCTGGCCAAGGAGCTGTCGTGCCCGGTGTGTCTGGAGCTGTTCACCCCCCCGGTGCTGGAACTGCCATGCGGCCACAACTACTGCAAGCAATGCATCGAGGCGACCCTCTTCTCCCAGAACTGCACCCACGTAAATGGTCACTTCTTTTGCCCCATGTGCAGAAAGGTGGGAAAAGGATGTTCTCCGGTGATAATTAGAGGATGGGAGGGAGGGGCGTTTCAGTCCCGCGTTTTTTTTTAATTACATGTCGGCAAAAGAGCTTTGATGATATATTGCATGCATCCGATCCAAATGTATCCTTTTTTTGACTTGAATGATCTGGAATTGGTGACGTATGTTCTGAGTTTAAAGGTGACGCAAAACTTGGGAAGGTGGTGGACAGCGAGGAGGAGAGGAACAGTTGGAATGCCGACAGTGCAGAAGGGAGGCTGTTCAGCCCCTCGGGTCTGCGCCGGCCCTTTGAAAGCGCGTTCCAACCACCCATCCACGTCCACCCACCCCGCCCGATCCCCGTAATCGAGACTGCGCATCACCGGGCACTGAGGGGCAATCTGTCGGACCCGTGTGGGCCCTGGCGCCGCGAGGCAGCAGTGCTAACCACTGTGCCACCACGCCAACCAGAGGGACAGGTTGGGGCAATGGGCCCGCGATATCTGAATGCAGAGGAGTGCGGGTGAACAGAAACAGACAATGGCAAACGGCAGTCGGGACTCAGAACGTAAGAACTAGGGGCAGGAGTGGGTAATTCGGCCCCTCGATCCCGTCCGCCATTCAGGCTGACTTCCTGTCAGCCTCAACTCCACTTTCCTGCCCGTTCTCCAGAACCCTTCAACCCATTAATAAAATGGTACCAACTGGAACAGGGAGACCTGGGGGTCTGCGTACACCAATCTTTGAAGGTGGCGTGCGGGAAAAGTTTGCAGGAAGCTTGCTGAAAAGCGAACTGGGTTCTTAACTTTTGTGCACAGGTTGCAAAAATAAGACAAGTGTGCCGACCATTATGAATGACTGATTCGGCGCCAGTTCTCTGTCCAGTTCTGGGCACCACACTTTAAGAAGGATGTCAAGGCCTTGGAGAGGGTGCAGATCACAGCAGACCAGCCAACATCCTGGTAAGCCACCTCTGCACCCTCTCCAAAGCCTCCACACCCTTCTGGCAGTGCGGCGACCAGAATTGTGCGCAATATTCCAAGTGCGGCCTTTCCGTAACTGCAGCATGACGTGCCAGTTGTTATCCTCGATGCCCCATCCAATGAAGGCAAGCATTCCGTATGCTTTCTTGACTACCTTGTCCACTTGTGTTGCTGCTTTCAAAGATCTGTGGACCTGCACGCCCAGATCTCTCTGACTTTCTCTATTCCAAAGAGTTTTGCCATTTACGGTATATTTCCCCTCTGTTAGACCTACCAAAATGCATTACCTCACATTTGTCCGGATTAAACTCAATTTGCCATTTCTCTGCCCAAGTCTCCGACCTACCTACGCCCTGCTGTATCCTCTGATAATCCTCAACACTATCTGCCACTCCACCAACCCTGGGGGCTCTGGGGCAAAATCGTGACCCACAGAATATGCACCTATTTTCTTCACCTTTGAGTTGGTGGAGGCCCTGTGTTTGGGATGGATGGATTTTCTTCTATTTGCCAGTCAAAGGGGAAATTGCCCCGAGGACGGAAGAGAAATGAGCCAGCAATCGACCTCACAATGAATGAAATGAATGAAAATGAAAATTGCTTATTGTCACGAGTCGGCTTCACTGAAGTTACTGTGAAAAGCCCCTAGTCGCCACATTCCGGCGCCTGTTCGGGGAGGCTGGTACGGGAATCGAACCGTGCTGCTGGCCTGCCTGGGTCTGCTTTAAAAGCCAGCGATTTAGCCCAGTGTGCTAAACCAGCCGACTTATGGCGACTACGCCCTGTGGCACTTAAAGTGACAGGCCAGAGTGTAATCAGCTCTACTTGAATCGCAGATTAACAAGACCTAGATCCATCCGGCACCTTTAAAGTGACAAAACGTACCTCAGGGGCGCTTCACAGGAGCTCAATACAGTAAAGCAAAATATGACACTGAGCCATATATCAGGTCAAAGGGGTTAGTTTTAAAGATGTGTCTCAGCGGAGTTGAGCAAAAACGAGGGGCGGTGAGGTACAGGGAGGGAATTCCAGAGCAAGGGACCCAGGCGACCGAAGGTGTGGCCACCAACGGAGATAGGGAGGGGAGAGAGACCAGGGAGGGATTGGGAAACAAGGCTGAGAATTTTAGAATCGATACGTTGTTTGACCAGGAACCCGTCGGTCAGCGAGCGCAGGGACGATGTAGGAACAATTAAGACAGGAGGAGCAGAGTTTTTCATGACCCGGGTTCACGGCGGGGCAGCGTGCGAGAGACGCGGACTGGAATAGTCAATGCGAGGGCCGGGAGTGACACCGGGGTGGAAGTTTCAGCAGTAGGAGTGAAGTTGGGCGATGGCACAGAGGTAGAAATGGGTAGTGTTGCCAGCAGACTGCTTTAAACTCAGACTGTTGCCCGCCACACAGCATGAAGGAAGATCTTAGGAAACGTGAGTGGCATGGCTTGAGGGCTGATTTAGCTCAGTGGGCTAGGCAGCTGGTTTGTGATGCAGGACAAGGCCAGCAGCGGGGGTTCGATTCCCGTACCAGCTGAGAATTCTGAATTCTCCCTCTGTGACCCGAGCAGGCGTCGGAATGTGGCGACGAGGGGCTTTCCACAATAACTCCATTGCAGTGTTAATGTAAGCCTACTTGTGACAATAAAGATTATTACTGAGCCCAGCGGTCTCCCGTGTGGAAAATCTCACACGATGAAGACTTGAATTTAGATATAGCGCCTTTTATTACCGCAGGTTGACCCAAAGCGCTTCACAGCCAATGGGGCACTTTTGAAGTATTCCCTCTGAATTTATCAAACGTGGCCGCCAATGTGTGCACAGCAAGATCCCACAAACCGGCAGTGTGATAGCGAACAACCTCCTTTAGCGATTATCATTTGAGGGAATGGATTTTAGCCAAGCCAAGTGTGACGCTCATAGGGGGACACAAGGCCGATTTCTCTAACGGGTGTGTTTCTCACTAAAAACCTTCCTCCTCAGCTCACCTACCTGCGCGGGAAAGGGATCGGCATCTTGAAGCGGAACATCTTTGCGGAGAACGTGCTGGAGAAGTTTAAGCAGGAGCTGGAGATTATCTGTGGCAAGGAGCTGAGCCAACAGAGCCAGATGTGCGAGAAGCACAAAGAGGAGTTCATGAACCTGGTGAGATTAACGGCTCCGTTTCAGAGGAGCGCCACGTGTGCGGTTTACTTTTCAAATGAGGTTTACAAACAGGGGTGCCAGTGAGGGAGCAGACGCCCATCCCTCCCCCCCCCCCACCCTCTCTTTGGGTTACTGCCATTCTTATGGGAAGCCACTCCTCCCCCGATGGTTACCTGGGACTTTGGGAGCAAATTCCACAAACCCACCACTTCATGGTGGGGAGAGGTAAAAATAACCAGCTGGTGGGAGCATTAGGAATTGGAGCGTGAGGAACTCACCTCTTCTCCCTCCCCCCCCCCCCCCCCCCCCCCCCCCCGCTACGGGATCCTCGATCACCCCATTCTCCGCCGCCATCTAATCTCCTGCGAGGAGATTTGGGGCAGCACGGTAGCATGGTGGTTAGCATTAATGCTTCACAGCTCCAGGGTCCCAGGTTCGATACCCGGCTGGGTCACTGTCTGTGCGGAGTCTGCACGTCCTCCCCGTGTGTGCGTGGGTTTCCTCCGGGTGCTCCGGTTTCCTCCCACAGTCCAAAGATGTGCGGGTTAGGTGGATTGGCCATGCTAAATTGCCCGTAGTGTCCTAAAAAATAAGGTTAATGGGGGTTGTTGGGTTACTGGTATAGGGTGGATACGTGGGCTTGAGTAGGGTGATCATTGCTCGGCACAACATCGAGGGCCGAAGGGCCTGTTCTGTGCTGTACTGTTCTAAAAAAAAAAGAAGCAACAACAAAAAAACGAAGAGTAGATCTGGGTCAATAAGGAAGAAAGGAGGTCTTGTGGGCCCCGGGTTCAAGTCCCGCCCCAGGACCTGGTGGTCAAGGACGGTGGGTTCAAAAGGCGGCCAAACAGGTCGAGTGCGCCAAGCTGAAAAGTCCTTCCCAACACGCCATTAACTGGCAGTGAGAGCGGGGGAGACTCCTAGTCAGCGGGAGAGACTCCTGGTCAGCCATGCTTGATTTGGTGCTGCGCCCCCTCTGGCGACAGATTCGCGAGCCATTCCGGGAATTGCTAGCTGTGGAAACGGACGAAAGTCTGCCTTTCTGGGGCACTGGGTGCGGGAAGTGAATTGCAATTGGGCTCTGAAAAATACCGATGGAAACCAGCCTCGGAGATCAGGAGGCCCATGACCAGAACATGTCACTCGGTCCCCTTTTTCTCAGAGACCCCTTGCACATTTCCAACATTTGTTTCAATTTTCAAAATGTGGGAAATGTAACCTTTCTCGTGTCGGTCTCTGACCCTCCGTCTATTTCAAAATGTGGGAAATGTAACCTTTCTCGTGTCGGTCTCTGACCCTCCGTCTATTTCTGTCCCTCCATCGCCCTCTGTCCATCTCACTTGTCTATTTTCCTCTCTCCATAGCTCCCGTTCTGTGTTTTCCATCCTCCGTCAATCTCAATCTCACCCCGCTCTCCCTGTCTCTTTCCCCTCTTTTATATCGTTTTCTCTCTCTCTCTCTCTCTCTCTCCCTCGCGCAGAGATGACGCACACCCGGGTCAGAAAAGGGCGACTCGTTCTCTCGCCGTTCCTCCCTCGCTTGCGCGAAGACTCACCCTGGGTAAATCAGTGAGTGTCGCCGGTGTACCTGTTTCTGATATCGCACCATGCGTCCGTGTGTACGGCTCCTGCTGATTCGGAGTGCTGTGTCGGTGAGCCGGGAGTGAGATGCACCACCCAGAGTTTGGCAGGGCTGCAATCTCAGTCACCACCCCTTGTGTTGCCCCAACAGATGTGCCTGCATGACGACATGCCCATATGCAGCATTTGCAAGCTGTTTGGGGATCACAAATGCCACACTGTCGCCAAACTGTCCGACATTTACCAGCAGAGGAAGAAGTGTTTCACCGAAGATATGAAGTCGCTTCACGTGAGGAGCGAGAGCGCGTCACAAACCATCCAGGTACCTCCCCCACACAAACCTCGAAACGTATCAGCTTGTTTTCCCACCTGTAAACGAACCTTGGCTACGGATACATGGGCCTGTTCCTGTCCCGGATTTGATCACACCGCCCCCCCCCCCCCCCCCTACTCTCACAGGCTGTAAGAAGGGCCCAGGAAAGGCCAGGCGGGGGTTGGGGGTTGGGAGGGAGGGAGGGGGGGGGGGGGGGGGGGGGGGGGGGGAGGAGAGAGATGACAGCTCTAAGCTCAGCCCTGAAGCCCCGCAGAGGAGCATACCTCTCGCTAATCTCTGTTGAGTTACTTACAATGGTCACAAGTTGGCTACTCGAGATTGGAAAGACATCCCAGTGTGAATTTGAGCAAGGAGGTGGGGGGGGGGGGGGGGGGGGGGGGTGAGGTGGTCAACTTATAGGGACCCAGCTGAGCCCCCGTCCTGACCCCATGCTGAGCTCCAAAGCCTTGAATGTGCGGTCACCTCCCAAATCCCACACATCACAGAGTCCCACAGAAGGAGGCCATTTGGCCCATCGAGTCTGCACCGACCCTTCAAATGAGCGGGGTGCCAGGCAGGTAGTGCCAAGATTCCCGGCTGAAGAGGCAGCACGGTGGCGCAGTGGGTTAGCCCTGCAGCCTCACGGCGCCGAGGTCCCGGGTTCGATCCCGGCCCTGGGTCACTGTCCGTGTGGAGTTTGCACGTTCTCCCCGTGTCTGCGTGGGTTTCGCCCCCACAACCCAAAGATGTGCAGGTTGGGTGGATTGGCCAGGCTAAATTGCCCCTTAATTGGAAAAAAGGAATTGGCTACTCTAAATTTATAACAAAAAAAAGGATTCCCGGATGACAGCAGTGCCAGGGTGCCCAGAGACTAACCACCCGGGGCCTCCGATCGCCAACCCGACTCCATATACCTCCCGGCCAGCTTCCCACCTTCCCCATGTAACCAAAGCTCTGCTGCCCAAGTCTTAACTCACAACCAAGTCTTAACTCACAACCAAGTCTTAACTCACAACCAAGTCTCCCCACCTTTGTGCTCGCTGACCGACACTGGTGAAAGCAATACGTCAATTCTAAACCTCACAGCCCTCTTTTCACACTCCTGGCCTCATCCTCATCCCCCTCCACCTCGGTAATCCCCTCCAGCCCCACAAACCTCAGACATTGCTGACCGTCCCTTCAGTTGCCCAGCCCAGAGTAGCGCAATTACCTCCCTCAACCTCTCCACCTCTCCACCGATCCACCTCTCCGCTTCTCAACCAATCCATCTGTCCACCTCTCTCTCCTTCCTCCTTGAAGAAGTCGCTGGAAACCTCTCCAACCAAGACTGCCGTGTCACTTGTCCGGATGTCGCCTTATGTGATTGGCTGTCATAGTTTGCCTTGTAATAATGTTCCTGCAACTCCTGCTTGAACTTTTAATCATGTTAAAGCATGGGGACCAAGGGCAATGTGTCCAAGTTTGCAGATGACACTAAGATGAGTGGTAAAGCGAAAAGTGCAGAGGATACTGGAAGTCTGCAGAGGGATTTGGATAGGTTAAGTGAATGGGCTCGGGTCTGGCAGATGGAATACAATGTTGACAAATGTGAGGTTATCCATTTTGGTAGGAATAACAGCAAACGGGATTATTATTTAAATGATAAAATATTAAAGCATGCCGCTGTGCAGAGAGACTTGGGTGTGCTAGTGCATGAGTCACAGAAGGTTGGTTTACAAGTGCAACAGGTGATTAAGAAGGCAAATGGAATTTTGTCCTTCATTGCTAGAGGGATGGAGTTTGAGACTAGGGAGGTTATGCTGCAATTGTATAAGGTGTTAGTGAGGCCACACCTGGAGTATTGTGTTCGGTTTTGGTCTCCTTACTTGAGAAAGGACGTACTGGCGCTGGAGGGTGTGCAGAGGAGATTCACTAGGTTAATCCCAGAGCTGAAGGGGTTGGATTATGAGGAGAGGTTGAGTAGACTGGGACTGTACTCGTTGGAATTTCGAAGGATGAGGGGGGATCTTATAGAAATTAAAATTATGAAGGGAATAGATAGGATAGATGCGGGCAGGTTGTTTCCACTGGCGGGCGAAAGCAGAACTAGGGGGCAAAGCCTCAAAATAAGGGGAAGTAGATTTAGGACTGAGTTTAGGAGGAACTTCTTCACCCAAAGGGTTGTGAATCAATGGAATTCCTTGCCCAGTGAAGCAGTTGAGGCTCCTTCATTACATGTTTTTAAGGTAAAGATAGATAGTTTTTTGAAGAATAAAGGGATTAAGGGTTATGGTGTTCGGGCCGGAAAGTGGAGCTGAGTCCACAAAAGATCAGCCATGATCTCATTGAATGGCGGAGAAGGCTCGAGGGGCCAGATGGCCTACTCCTGCTCCTAGTTCTTATGTTCTTATGTTAAAGGTGTTATGTCAGTTGCTGTGATGAAACCCCGTATTGACAGCCCGCACTGAGATCCCCATGATAGATGTTCAACTAACTGGTCTGATTTCACAGATTTCATAGAATTTACAGTGCAGAAGGAGGCCATTCGGCCCATCGAGTCTGCACCAGCCCTTGGAAAGAGCACCCCTTCTTAAGCCCAGACCCGATCCCTATCCCCTTAACCCTACTTTTTTGGACACTGAGGGGCAATTTATCATGGACAATCCACCTAACCTGCACATCTTTGGACATGTGGGAAGAAACCGGAGCACCCGGGGGAAACCCACGCAGACACGGGGAGGACGTGCAGACTCCGCACAGGCAGTGACCCAAGCCGGGAATCGGACCTGGGTCCCTGGCTCTGTAACCACCGTGCTACCGTGCCGCCCACTGCTTCCCGATTTCTTCCTCTTTTCTCTCTTCAATAGAGGAGGCATCTTCGCTATTTTTCCGCCCGACTGGACCTTTCCATGCAGCACCTTGGGAATTTTATAAATTTAAACCCAATGCATCTGCTATGTCAGCAGCATTTAAAGATTAATGTCCAGCAGGGCCTGGGGACTAGTCAGCCTTTGGCTCCAATGATATTGTCGAAACCCTTTCCGGGTGATTCACAATTATTTCTGGGATGTTATTTGCATCATTGACAGATAGATTTCATAGAATTTACAGTGCAGAAAGAGGCCATTCGGCCCATCGAGTCGGCACCGGCTCTTGGAAAGAGCACCCTACCCGAGGTCAACACCTCCACCCTATCCCCATAACCCAGTAACCCCACCCAACACTAAGAGCAATTTTTTGGACACTAAGGGCAATTTATCATGGCCAATCCACCTAACCTGCACATCTTTGGACTGTGGGAGGAAACCGGAGCACCCGGAGGAAACCCACGCAGACACGGGGAGAACGTGCAGACTCCGCACAGACAGTGACCCAAGCCGGGAATCGAACCTGGGACCCTGGAGCTGTGAAGCGATTGTGCTAACCACTGTGCTACCGTGCTGCCCAGAACAGATGCAAAATGTCTGTTCAATTCATCGCCATTTCTTTATTTTCCATTATTAATTCCCCCCCCCCCCCCCCCCCCCCCCCCCCCCCCACCCCCCGACACTCTCCGGAGGACCAATGTTCACTGTCCTGGCTCTTTTCCTTGTTTAAATACAGTAGAAACTCTCACTGTCTGTTTTTATATTCCTAGCGAACTTTCCCTCATACTCTAACTTCTCCCTCCTTATTAATCTTTCAGTCATTCTGTGCTATTCTTTACATTCTGTCCCATCCTCTTGCCTGCCACTCACCTTCCTGGTCTTGTACACTTTCTCTTCCAATTTAATAGTTAGCCACAGGTGGTGCGTCCCTCGCGTGGAGTCTCTGGCCGGGATTGTTCCCAATATTGGCCAGGGTTGGGCAGGAAAAACGGCGTTGAAGCCGCCAACAGCAATGGTGGCAGTCTCTGCCAAATAGTGTGGCACCTGGAGACAAAAAGGTCAAAGTCACAGGTCCCACAGCTGACGGGGTGGCCTCTGATTCTCCCCCCTCACTATGAACTTTGACACTCAATGATCGGGACGCCATTTTTAAAGGCTGCCCCGACGTACGGCAAGCAAACCAGGTGCACCCCCAGCATCCATCAACCCCCCACTCCCAGCACTACCTTGGCATCAAGCTGGAACTACCAGATGAAAGTGATGGAGGGGTCGAAACTGGAAGCGAGTCGCCCCTCCATCACTTCCACCTGGTCCATCTCAGACACATCCCTTCCCTTCCTTGATCTTTCTGACTCCATCTCCGGGAATAGACTATCCACTAATATCCACTGCAAGCCCACTGACCCCCACAGCTATCTGGACCACAGCTCTTCACATCCTACACCCTGTAAGGACTCCATCCCTTTCTCTCAACTCCTTCGCCTCCGTTGCATTTGTTCCGACGATGCCACTTTCCAAAATGGTGGTTCGAAAATGTGTTCCTTCTTCCTCAACCGTGATTTCCCACCTACAGTTGTTGACAGGGCCCTCAACAGGGTGCGGTCCATCTCCCGCACCACTACCCTCGTCCCCTCCACTCCCTCCCAGAACAAGGATAGAGTCCCCCTCATTCTCACAATTCATCCCACCAGCCTCCGTTTGCAAAGCATAATCCTCCGCCATTTTCGCCAACTCCAGCGTGATGCCACCACCAAACACATCTTCCCTTCACTCCCTCTGTCAGCATTCCGCAGAGACCGTTCCCTCAGAGACAATCTAGTCCATTCCTCCACCATACCCAGTACCTCTCCCATCACCCATGGCACCTTCCCATGTAATCGCAGAAGGTGTAACACCTGCCCCTTTACCTCTTCCATGCTTAACATCCCAGGCCCCAAACACTCATTCCAGGTTCAGCAGCGTTTCACTTGCACCTCTTTCAATCTGGTCTATTGCATTCACTGCTCCCAATGTGGTCTCCTCTAAATCAGCAGGGGCTGGTTTAGCTCACTCAGCTAAATCGCTGGCTTTAGTGGTTAGCATAAATGCTTCACAGCTCCAGGGTCCCAGGTTCGGTTCCCGGCTGGGTCACTGTCTGTGTGGAGTCTGCACGTCCTCCCCGTGTGTGCGTGGGTTTCCTCCGGGTGCTCCGGTTTCCTCCCACAGTCCAAAGATGTGCGGGTTAGGTGGATTGGCCATGATAAATTGCCCGTAGTGTCCTAAAAAGTAAGGTTAAGGGGGGGTTGTTGGGTTACGGGTATAGGGTGGATACGTGGGTTTGAGTAGGGTGATCATTGCTCGGCACAACATCGAAGGCTGAAGGGCCTGTTCTGTGCTGTACTGTTCAATGTTCTATGTTCTATTTTCCAAATTCCGCCACATCCTCCAAGCACACCGAAACCCCCCGGTGGCCCAACCAACCTCCACCCCAGTAGAACTCGCCACTGGGCAATCAGAGTGGCGAAGGCCACACCATCGGCCTCCTTCCCCCCTCGGAGCTCTGGAAGCTCCGGCACTCCGAAAATCGCCACCAACGGGCACGGTGCCATCTCCACCCTCACAGTCTCCGACAGTGCTTCAGACATTGGGCTCCAAACGGCCACCAATCTCGGTCAGGACCAGATCACGTGGACGTGATTCGCAGGCCCCTCTCCGCTTCTCTCGCACTTGTCCTCTAACTCTGGAAATAAATGGCTCATCCGGGCCCGTGTCATATGCACCACTTTAAACTGTACCAGGCTCATCCTAACACAGGATGACATCGCATTCACCCGATGCAGGACTTCACTCCGCAACCCCCCCCCAATCCCAACTCCATTCCTGGCTTTACCTCCCACTTCTGCTTTATCTGCTCAATCGGCGCCTTCTCCAAATCCACCACCCACCCGTGAATGTCCGCAATCCTCCCATCTCCCAGCTCCTCCTGTGTTAGTAACCTCTCCAGCAGGGCAGGAGGCCCTATCGTAAGGGCTACCGGTGCAAAGTGGTCGGGTAACATTCCCCCGACCTGACGCATCGCAGTGTCTGCAACTCAGCCTCCAGCTCGATGACTCGGAGCAAAAGTTCCTCAAGCCGCAGATACTTATGAGAGGTATGGACAGGGTGGACAGCAACAAGCTTTTCCCAAGAGTGGGGGTGTCAGTTACAAGGGGGGTCACGATTTCAAGGTGAGAGGAGGAAAGTTTAAGGGAGATGTGCATGGAAAGTTTTTTACGCAGAGGGTGGTGGGTGCCTGGAACGCTTTACCAGCGGAGGTGGTAGAGGCGGGCACGATAGCATCATTTAAGAGGCATCTAGACGGGTATATGAACGGGCGGCAACAGAGGGAAGGTGACCTTGGAAAATAGGAGACAGGTTTAGATAAAGGATCTGGATCGGCACAGGCTGGGAGGGCCGAAGGGCCTGTTCCTGTGCTGTCATTTTCTTTGTTCTTTGCTGCAGAGATGTTGTCCCTGGATCACACGGGGCCCGGGTGTTCCCACATCTCACAGTCGCAACACATCACCTGCCCTGCCATCTTTATTATGTGTTAATTGATTTTTTTTCACTTAATTAATTTATAATTAATAAACACTGTTACTCCCAATAACCTTTACTACTGCCATTAAACCTTACTGCTACTAATAAAACCTTACAACTAATTATTGATAAATTACAAGGGTTTTGAAGATAAATAAGCAAAATATTCACCAACCAATCACTCATCGGTTTTCTTGTGACAACATAGAACATAGAACAGTACAGCACAGAACAGGCCCTTCGGCCCTCGATGTTGTGCCGAGCAATGATCTCCCTACTCAAACCCACGTATCCACTCTATACCCGTAACCGAACAACCCCCCCTTTAACCTTACTTTTTAGGACACTACGGGCAATTTATCATGGCCAATCCACCTAACCCACACATCTTTGGACTGATCCAACAAATTGGATTTCTCCAGGAATACAGATGATGCTGCCTGGGGCCACAGGCTGGACAGGCCTCGTAGCTCTTATTGGTGGTGGTTACTGCCTCTATTCGCCCACCCCTAGGTGGCGCTTACAGCCTCCGGGTCCTCTTCCCCTCACTTTTCTTGATGCTGCTAGCTGCCACCAATCCCCCTTTCTGCCTGCTCTCCGTACCAAAACTAGTAAAGCGACCCCATGCCAAGACTCCCGACTGATCCCGGTGCCGAGACCTCATAAGAGGTGGCACAGCAGGACCCCAGAGTGAACCCAGTCCCAAGCTCCGCACCAAACCTGGTACCCGGGCCACTGACTGAGATCCCATGCCGAATCCTGTACCCAGATCCCGTACCAGTCCGGACTGTCATAGAACATAGAACAGTACAGCACAGGCAGCAGGGTAGCATGGTGGTTAGCATAAATGCTTCACAGCTCCAGGGTCCCAGGTTCGATTCCCAGCTGGGTCACTGTCTGTGTGAAGTCTGCACGTCCTCCCCCTGTTTGCGTGGGTTTCCTCCGGGTGCTCCGGTTTCCTCCCACAGTTCAAAGATGTGCGGGTTAGGTGGATTGGCCATGCTAAATTGCCCGTAGTGTCCTAATAAAAAAGTAAGGTTAAGGGGGGGGTTGTTGGGTTACGGGTATAGGGTGGATACGTGGGTTTGAGTAGGGTGATCATTGCTCGGCACAACATTGAGGGCCGAAGGGCCTGTTCTGTGCTGTACTGTTCTATGTTCTATGTTCTAACAGGCCCTTCGGCCCTCGATGTTGTGCCGAGCAATGATCACCCTACTCAAACCCACATATCCACCCTATACCCGTAACCCAACAACCCCCCCTTTAACCTTACTTTTTAGGACACTACGGGCAATTTAGCATGGCCAATCCACCTAACCCGCACATCTTTGGACTGTGGGAGGAAACCGGAGCACCCGGAGGAAACCCACGCACACACGGGGAGGACGTGCAGACTCCACACAGACAGTGACCCAGCCGGGAATCGAACCTGGGACCCTGGAGCTGTGAAGCATGTATGCTAACCACCATGCTACCGTGCTGCCCTGATTTTTTAATTTTTAATGCCCTGTCATTTTTTAATTTTCCTATGGGGCGGGAGCTCACAGTGGCCACCTCTTCTAACCTCTCCCGTGTTGTCGTGTGCCAATGTCGGCAACTGTAAAAAAAAAAAATTTACAGTCTTGATGTTCGATAAGGACACAGTTAACAAGGAAAATATCTCCAATTAGAATATAATATTGATGAACAAAAGCGAATGGTTTTAGTTGTGTGGAAATGGTTCAGATGTTCACGGGTCTGCAGTGCACACGGCTTACGAGAGGCCCCAGTGGGCACCACACGCTCCACCTACATCCACAAGGGAGAGCCAAGCAGAGAGAGTAGGAACAGTGATGGTTGGCAGCCTCTGCCCCTTGCCCCCACCCCCCCCCCTTGCCCAAAACAGATCTGGGGAGAGACGTGCGTGCAGCCCCTGGAGGAGGCTGAACCGGGGCACTCTATGACACAGGTGCCTTGGCACTGTGCCACCAGGGAAGCTCCAACTCAGGCCCCCAGAGTTAGGTTACATGAGTCAATGATGTGGGAGGGTGGCCCCATTCATTTCAATGCAGAGCAATTAATCCCGCAGTCTGCTTAATTGCACCATAATTACAGCTCACAGGCATTCAAAGGCTCCACCGCTTGATAAGACTGACTCACATTTCTGTGCTTTCTTTGCGACGGCTCGAGGGGGAGGTCACATTTTTGCGGGTCGCGCCTAGTATGTCATGACTCAGTCCGCCCACGGAATGGCCTTGGGACACCTGCCCCCGGTGATCGCGCCGACACAGCTGAGTACTCAAAGGGACACGGGTTACCGTCGAACCACGGCGGCGTTCCCGGTTTAACCGGAGAAATCGGACGGAGAAATCTGTCTGTTCGGGCGGGCGGCTAAAGATTCTCAAACGGCTTTTGTTCGAGGGAAGGGCATGGAATTCTCCAGGTCGACATTCTGTCCCCGCCTCCTGTTACTGACCCTACAACTGAGGGGAACGGCTGCTCCCTATCCACCCTGTCCACGTCCCTCCTAATCTTATACACCTCAATCAGGTCCCCTCTCAGCCCTCTCTGCTCCAGAGAAAAACAACCCCAGCGTATCCAACCTCTCTTCATAGTAGAAATGCTCTATCCCAGGCAACATCCTGGTGAACATCCTCCGCACTCTCTAGTGCAATCACAACCTATAGTGCAGTGACCAGAACTGCACACCGTACTCCCAGCTGTGGCCTAACCAAAGTCCTGTACAGCTCCGACATCGCTGCTCTTATAATCTATGCCACGACTGAGAAATGATGTGGCGATGTCGGCGTTGGACTGGGGTGAGCACAGTAAGAAGTCTTACAACACCAGGTTAAAGTCCAACAGGTTGATTTCAAACACGAGCTTTCGGAGCTCTGCTCCTTCCTCAGGTGAATGAAGAAGTATGTTCCAGAAACATTTATATAGACAAAGTCAGAGATGCCAGACAATGCTTGGAATGCGAGCATTAGCAGGTAATCAAATCATTACAGATCCACAGATAGGGGTAATCCCCAGTTAAAGAGGTGTGAATTGTCTCAAACCAGGACAGATGGTGGGGGGTGAATGTAATGCAACATGAATCCAAGATCCCGGTTGAGGCCGCACTCATGCGTGCGGAGTTTAGCTATAAGTTTCTGCTCGGCAATTCTGCATTGTCGTGCATCCTGAAGGCCGCCTTGGAGAACGCTTACCCGGAGATCAGAGGCTGAATGCCCTTGACTGCTGAAGTGTTCCCCGACTGGAAGGGAACATTCCTGCCTGGTGATTGTTGCACGATGCCCGTTCATCCGTTGTCGCAGTGTCTGCATGGTCTCGCCAATGTACCACGCTTCGGGACATCCTTTCCTGCAGCGTATGAGGTAGACAACGTTGGCCGAGTCACACGAGTATGTGCCGCGTACCTGGTGGGTGGTGTTCTCACGTGTAATGGTGGTATCCATGTCGATGATCTGGCACGTCTTGCAGAGATTGCCATGGCAGGGTTGTGTGGTGTCGTGGTCGCTGTTCGGAAGGCTGGGTAGTTTGCTGCAAACAATGGTTTGTTTGAGGTTGCGCGGTTGTTTGAAGGCCAGTAGTGGGGGTGTGGGGATGACCTTGGAAAGACGTTCATCTTCATTGATGATGTGTTGAAGGCTGCGAAGAAGATGTCGTAGTTTCTCCGCCCCAGGAAAGTACGGACGACGCAGGGTACTCTGTCATTCTGTCCCGTGTTTGTCTTCTGAGGAGGTCGGTGCAGTTTTTGCTGTGGCGCGTTGGAACTGTCGATCGATCGATGAGTCGAGCGCCATATCCCATTTCGAACGAGGGCATCTTTCATCATCTGTAGGTGTCTGTTATGCTCCTCCTCGTCTGAGCTGATCCTGTGTATACGGAGGGCTTGTCCATAGGGGATGGCTTCTTTAATGTGTTTAGGGTGGAAGCTGGAGAAGTGGAGCATCGTGAGGCTATCTGTGGGCTTGCGGTAAAGCGAAGTGCTGAGGAGACCGTCCTTGATGGAGATGAGTGTGTCCAAGAATACAACTGAATTTGGGGAATAGTCCATGGTGAGTCTGATGGTGGGATGGAACTTATTGATCTCATCGTGTAGTCGTTTCAGTGATTCTTCGCCGTGGGTCCAAGTTGAGACAATTCACACCTCTTTAACTGGGGATTACCCCTATCTCTAGATCTGTAATGATCTGATTACCCGCAAATGCTCGCATTCCAAGCATTGTCCAGCATCTCTGACTTTGTCTATATAAATGTTTCTGGAAGATACCTCGCCATTCACCTGAGGAAGGAGCTGCGCTCCGAAAGCTCGTGTTTGAAACAAACCTGTTGGACTTTAACCTGGTGTTGTAAGACTTCTTACATGACTGAGAAAGGCAAGTATCCCATATGCCTTCCCAACTACCCTATTCACCTGTCCTGCTGCCTTCAGCGATGTGTGGACAAGCAGCCCAAGATCCCTCTGGTCTTCTGAACTTTCTAGTGTCCTACCATTCATTGAAAAGTCCCAAAGTGCATCACCTCAACACTTTTCAGGGTTCAATTTCATCTGCAATTGATCTGACCAACCTGTCTGTATCCTCCTGTCACCCAAGACCACCTCCTTCCCTGTCACCCACCCGGCCAATCTCCGAGTCACCGTGTTCTGGGCCAGGGTTTAGAGAACCCCAAAGTGTATCATGGAGTTCACCTGACCCACAACTTTTAATAGATTGTGGTTATGGGGAGCACACGGCCCACTCTACAGGTGTGGTACAGCAGAAATGGAAAAGTATTTTTTAAAGCAAGACAATGTTTATTCGATGAATCCAGTTAACATTTTAGAAACACACAGTAAACATCTTCACAACTATCAACACCAATCATCCCCCAAAGAATACAGTACTCTATAAGTAACCCTTAATCTTTCCTTGCAATATCCATAAGACAATTACCCTCTTCAACACAGACATCAGGTTTAAGTTCTCTACTGAGAGCAGTTATCACTTTTGAATTAGCAAGTGATTTGAAGACATTCCTTTCATACAGAGAGAACGGAATCACACCGTGTTTTGCTGGATGCAGCTTCCAATCTGCAAAACTAAACTAAACACACCCTTTAGTTGCCAGCTCAAAGCGAAAGTAAAAGCAGACAGACAGCCCAGCTCCACCCACACTCTGGCATCACTGCAGCTATTTGATAAACACCCCTTTCTTAAAAGTACTCTCACGTGACATCTGCAAACGAACTCATCATCTCCCCCCCCCTCCCACCCCCACCCCCAACCACACACACATTTTCTTCTATATAATTTATGTATATATATTGTATATATATATATATGTTTATGTGTATATATTGAGTGCAATCGAACGTACTCATCATGCCTGATTGAGTAACACTTTTACAAGACTTGCAGCACTCAGAATACCTCACGAGAGTGATGTCACAATCTGGATCTTGCCCTCACTGGAGCCTAATGGCTTATTTAAATATGTCTGCGCCCGATTATCCCGAGGGAGGTCTGGGATCGAACAGTCACGCCTTGTAGGCTTTGCCATACCGCCATTTAGCATTGGTCCACACAATCAGGCATAATGCCACCTGAGGGAGTTTCCCAGGCCATCGGAGGTGGGTCGCACGTTCTCCCCGTGTCTGCGCGGGTTTCCTCCGGGCGCTCCGGTTTCCTCCCATAAGTCCTGAAAGATGTGCTGTTAGGCAAATTGGGCATTCTGAATTCTCCCTCAGTGTACCCGAACAGGCGCCGTAGTGTGGCAACTAGGGGCTTTTCACAGTAACTTCATTGCAGTGTTAATGTAAGCCGACTTGTGACAATAATTATTAAAGATTAATATAAACCCTCCTGCCCCTCACCTTGAACTTGTGTCCTTCTCGTAACCGACCCTTCAACTAAGGGGAACAGCTGCTCCCTATCCACCCTGTCCATGTCCCTCACAATCTTGTCCACCTCGATCAGGTCGCCCCTCAGTTTTCTCTGCTCCAGAGAAAACAACCCAAGCCTATCCAACCTCTCTTCATAACTGAAACGTTCCATCCCAGGCAACATCCTGGTGAATCTCCTCTGCACCCCCTCCAGTGCAATTACATCCTTCCTGTAATGTGGTGACCAGAATTGCACGCAGTATCCAGCTGTGGCCTCACCAAAGTTCTATACAACTCCAACATGACCTCCCTGCTTTTGTAATCTAGGCCCCGATTGATAAAGGCAAGTGTCCCATATGCCTTTTTTGCCACCCTATTAACCTGTCCTTCTGCCTTCAGAGATCTATGGACAAACACACCAAGGTCCCTTTGTTCCTCGGAACTTCCCAGTGTCAGGCCATTCATTGAATACTTCCTTGTCACATTGCTCCTTCCAAAGTGTATCACCTCACACTTTTCAGAATTAAATTCCATCCGCCACTTCTCTGCCCATTGACCATCCCGTCTCTATCTTCCTGTAACCCAAGCCACTCAGCCTCACTGTTAACCACCCAGCCTATCTCGGTGTCATCCACAAACTTACTGATCCCATCCCCCACATAGCCATCTATGTCATTTATATCATAAAATCATAGAATTTACAGTGCAGAAGGACTTGGGTGAATTCTGCGAGGAGCAAAAACCTCAGGGGATGCCCGTGAGTGGGCTCTCCCGAGATTTACCGGCTGCTCAAACGAGAGTGCAACGCGGACTGTGGGCCGCGCCTCCTTACTCATTTTTGGGGAGAGTTTCATCCTTTTTTTTTTAATGTATTTATTCAAAGTTTTTCAAAAAGTTTTACAGAACACTCCAAAAAGGAAAATAATACAAAGAGAAAAGGGGCAACATGCCAACCAAACAGAACAACTGAACCCTCGAAACGATAAACAGTTTAACAACTTAATACCCAACTCGAAACAAAATAGGGCGAGCGGCCCTTTCAAAAGGGGAAAGAAATCAGCCCCCCCGCCCCCCCCCCCCACCCTGAGTTGCTGCTGCTGCTGACCTCCACCTAACGTTCCGCGAGAAAGTCAAGGAACGGTTGCCACCGTCCGGAGAACCCCTGCAAGGACCCTCGCAAGGCAAACTTTATCTTCTCCAGCCTGAGAAACCCAGCCATGTCACTGACCCAAGCCTCCACACTTGGGGGCTTTGCGTCCCTCCACATTAACAGCAGCCTTCTCCGGGCTACCAAGGGGGCAAAGGCCAGAACTCCGGCCTCTTTCGACTCCTGCACTCCCGGATCCTCTGATACCCCAAATATCGCCATCCCCCAGCTCCGCTTTACCCGAGTGTCCAAGACCTTGGACATGACCTTTGCAGACCTTTCCAGAGCTCCGCAAGCACCGGGCACGCCTAGAACATATGGGCGTGGCTTGCCAGGCTCCCCGAACACCTCACACATCTGTCCTCCACCCCAAAAAACGTACTCATCCTCGCCCCCGTCATGTGCGCCCTGTGTAATACTTTAAACTGGATCAGGCTGAGCCTGGCGCAAGATGAGGAGGAATTGACCCTGCCCAGGGCGTCAGCCCATAGGCCCTCATCCAGCTCCTCGCCCAGCTCCTCCTCCCATCTGCCCTCCAACTCCTCCATCGAGGCTTCCTCCGCCTCCTGCAGCTCCTGGTATATCTCCCGAGATCTTACCCTCTCCGACCCACACACCCGAGATCACCCTGCCCTATATCCTTCGGGCAGGCAGCAACGGGAATTCTCCTACCTGCTTCCTGACAATCGCCCGAACCTGCTTGTACCTGAAGGCATTTCCCCGGGGTAACCCGATTTTCTCCTCCAGAGCCCTCAAACTGGCAAAAGTCCCGTCAATGAATAGATCCGCCAGCCTTCTAATTGCCGCCCGGTGCCAGCTTCGGAACCCACCATCTATCCTGCCCGGAGCAAACCTATGGTTATTCCGTATCGGGGACCAAACTGAGGCCCCCGTCTCCCCCCCGAGAATTTCATCCTTAGTAATTTTTTGGAAAGTTCCGCTCCCAGTTTTAGCATCAAGTATTCTTTCCAATGGGGAGTGGGACTAGTTGGATGGTTTGATCAACAGCCAGGGGCTGTTTAGCACACTGGGCTAATTCGCTGGCTTTGAAAGCAGACCAAGGCAGGTCAGCAGCACGGTTCGATTCCCGTACCAGCCTCCCCGGACAGAGCGCCGGAATGTGGCGACTAGGGGCTTTTCACAGTAACTTCATTTGAAGCCTACTCGTGACAATAAGCGATTTTCATTTCATTTCATTTCAAGAGGCAAAAAGAGGTCGCTTCTCTGCCTCTTGGCTAAGATCGAGCGCGAGGTCAGGTGTGATGCCTGGATCTGCTGTGTCTCTCTTGTGGGGGACCATGAACTGGATTCAATTTGAATTTGAATTGGTTTTTGGGGCAGACAAGGAGATGGAATAGGGGTTCGCCCCTGTCCACACTCTGAGCTCTGGCGCTGTAACTCAGAAAAAGGAATTTTTTAAAAAGAGGCCGGCCGATTTGCGAAACGGCATGACACGGTAGCACAGTGGCTAGCACTGCTGTCTCACAGCACCAGGGAACAGGGTTCGATTCCGGCCTCGGGTCACTGTCTGTGCGGAGTCTGCACGTTCTCCCTGTGTCTGCGTGGATTGCCTCCGGGCGCTCCGGCTTCCTCCCGAAGCCCACATGTATGCCGGTTAGGTGGATTGGCCGGGATAAATTGCCCCCTCGGGTCCAAAGGTTAGGTGGGGTTACGCGCCGGAGAGGGAGCCTGGGAGGGGAGCTCGTTCGGAGGGTCGGTGCAGGTTCGATGGGCCAAATGGCCTCCTTCCGCACTGTAGGAATTCTAATTCAGTCAGGTTCCATGATTGACTGTTTTCAGTCCAAGAGACACCATCACTTGTTTCGGGAGGGGCTGTGGGGGGGAGGGGGGGGGGGGAGGGGGGGGGGGGGGGGGTTGTGGGGAGGGGAGGGGGGTTCAAAAACTAAAGGAACTGGATGACAGGAAGTGGGCTAAAATTCCCTTCCCTCTCGGGTGTTCCAGTTGTGGGACTTTCCACGTGGCGCTGAACACACTCCCCCGCCCCTCCCCCCCCCCCCCCCCCCCCCAGTCCTCTTGGGCAAGTGGCAAGGGAGCTTCTAACGTCCACAGTCACCTGAAAGATGGAGCACCTGCGACAGTGCAGCACCTCGAGTGTTAGCCTGGAGTTGGAGCTCCAAGCTCCGGGGGAGGGTCCCGGCCTCACCATCTTTGGGGCTCAGCCCAGTGACCCACGGAGACCCCGGTTGGAAACACACTCAGTTAAATTGGGGACGTTGACTGGGACTTTCCACGTGGCGCTGAGGCTCCCAAATACCCGGTCTCTCCACTGAATAACTGTAACAACTTCCGTTTCTCAATGCCAAATATTATGTCGCTTCTCTGCGAGGAAGTGCCAGTGTAAAGGTAGCCGTCTGCGGCTCCCGGCGGCTGGTCTAACGCGGTACTGTTCCTTTACTCATACAATCTCTCATCGCCATCCCAACAGGAAATTGAGAAGCTCATGAACGACACGGTGTCCGCCTGCAAGGACACAAAGACGATGATCGAGGCGGTGGGAGCCAGCCTTCTGACCGAGCTGAAGTCCAAAATCAACATGCTGAAGATGAAGGTGGAGAGCGAGAGGGTGCAGAAGATGGAGAGGCTGCAGGAGACCCTGGCCGCCCTCCATGGCCCAACCCAGCTCTACCTGCAGATGAAGTGCCTGCTGGACTCCCACCTGAACCCCGTGCACTTCCTCAAGGAGGACAAACTGCTCCGGGGCGAGGTGGCCCGGTTCGCCCAGCAGGAGGGCCTCCCCCAGGTCCCCAAGGAGGGCATTTCGGTCTCGCAGTACTTCAAGGAGCTGGTCAAGGGCATCGACATGAAGGATTTCGTCTCCTCGGAGACCAACAAGCTGCTGCTGAGGAGCGCGGAGGAGCACGACGCCTGGATGTCAAGCTGCTCCAATCTAAACGTCCCCTCTGCAGAGGACCTCGACCAGATCATCCACAAAATCATCTGCAGCTTGGGTTTCAAAAGCAAAGAGGCAGAAGAAAGTTACGATGAATATGAGTCCTTCCTATCAACCTCCAGTGCAAACAACTGCCTCGAGACAGCCCAGGAGATGGAGGGGATGTCAGTGGACAGAATAGATTTATAACTAACTTATTAAGGATAGACAGCCTATATAATTAAATCACAATCCAAAGCATCTGGGATCTTTTATTAATAATAAATATCAAACATTTTATTCAGAAGCCTGCAGACTCTTTGTACATTTTTTTTGTTTCCCTTCTCACTTCACCAGCTGATTCATGGCCTCCCTCGATTCATGGCCTCCCTCGATTCATGGCCTCCCTCGATTCATGGCCTACCTCAAATCATGGCCTACCTCGATTCATGGCCTACCTCGATTCATGGCCTACCTCGATTCATGGCCTACCTCGATTCATGGCCTCCCTCGATTCATGGCCTCCCACGATTCATGGCCTACCTCGATTCATGGCATACCTCGTTTCATGGCCTACCTCGATTCATGGCCTACCTCGATTCATGGCCTACCTCGATTCATGGCCTACCTCGATTCATGGCCTACCTCGATTCATGGCCTATCTCGAATCATGGCCTACCTCCATTCATGGCCTACCTTGAATCATGGCCTACCTCGATTCATGGCCTACCTCCATTTCATGGCCTACCTCGAATCATGGCCTACCTCCATTCATGGCCTACCTCGATTCATGGCCTACCTCGATTCATGGCCTACTTCCATTCATGGCCTACCTCCATTCATGGCCTACCTCTGTACCCAACCAAGTGCAGATAAGCTGATAAACTTTGCCTGGGTTTCCAAAATCTCTTCTCTGCCCACTGGGCCCAATGCTCTAACTCGTTCAGTGCAGGTCAGAGGTTGTTGTGACAACCCCGTGGGGTTCGCTGGTCTGACCGCACCCAGAAGGGCGCAAGGCCTGCCCGGTGTTGGTCAGAGGCTCGTCGGGCAGCCCTGTGGCCCTCGAGGCGACTCCAAGGTGCCCCTTTTCGGCCTTCCTGGTTCCCCACCAGGCTGGGTGAGTCACAACTTCCTCCGGGGCAATCCCAGGAATCAAAGCCATTGGGCTGGATCCTCCGTTTGGGAGGCGATGTTCTCCTGCCGGAGCTAAATTGCCACCGGTTCACGGTCCCTCAGAGGGAGCTCAGACCGCTTAGCGAGTCAGTGTTCCACGCCCCCACGCACATTTACGCGCGCCGTGGAATGCGAGGGATTCCCAGCGAATTCCGCCGCCAGGCCGCCATTTTGAACGTGCGGACCAATAGCAAAGTCCCACAGTCGGCCACCCCCCCCCCCCTCCCCCCACCATGCACCGCAAATCAGCTCTAAACCCTCCCTCCCTCTACCAAAAGCGTCCCCCTCCACCCCCCCAGATTGCCTGGGTGCCCCTCCTCCTACTCCCAAGGAGGAGTGTAAACTGACCCAGACCCCCCCCCCCCCCCACATACACACACCACCAGCGGGACCACTATGATAGGGAGTCGCTGGGACAACATCCTGGAATTCCCTCCCTAAGAGCACAGTGGCTGTACCTACACCTGAAGGACTGCAGCGGTTCCAGAAGGCAGCTCACGAGGGATGGGTAATAACTGATGGCCTAACCAGCCCACATCCCCTAAATTAATGTTTCAAAAATTTGAAAACCCCACAGGGGCCCCTATAATCTGGAGACCACCCACATGGCCCCCTATGATAGTGAGACTGCCCCACATGGACCCTGTGATAGGGAGACCGCCCCACAGGAACCCCTGTATTAGCGGGACCTCCCAGATGGACTCCTGTGATAGGGAGACCGCCCCACAGACCATCAGCCCCCTTCTCCCCCTGTCTAGAATGTAGAGAGCAGTCCAGAGAGTGAGAGTCAGAGCTGTGACACTTTCCATGCAGCACCATGTGTCCATTGTGGAAGGAGCTGTGACCTGCATCTGGTTCCTACAGATCCAGCTGCAGGTCATTCTAGTAGTGGTCTGTCCCTGACAGCTTCTACAAACCATGGGCAGCTTTGATTCATTCATCGCCCATCACGGTTCACTGGCCTAAGTGATGAAATGCCAATGGTTTTGTAAACATTGACCACATCAAAGAGAGATAAGTGCAGTGAAATCACCTGCTTGAGTGACTGGAATACTCTTAGTGCTTGGAATGTGTTGGAGATGGGTAGTCTGTGGGTGGTCCCTTTACGAAGCAGTTCCTGTGGAGGTCCCCCTTCTATAGGGGTCCCTGGGGGTCCCGAGCACAGATCCCACGTGTCCGCCCTTGCCAATGTCTCAGGCTGAACAGGACACTTGGCATTCCATTTGGCCCTTGGATTTAAAACCCACACCTATCTACCATCAAGACCACATATTTGTATTCTGCGGTACTGTCTCCCACGCCCCCCCCCCCCAGCCCCCTTTCCCACTCCCCTGTTCCCTTTTACCCCCTTCCCCCACCGTGCCAGCCCATCCTAAAACCCTGAAGTGAACATTGTCCAAAGCTGTGGATAAATGTAACCTCGGCCTACTAAGACTTTCTAGCCATTCTCATCAACCTACACTGGCCGATTCTCATCGTTTTCAATTCTAAATCCTTATCTTCGGGAGGAACTTTCCAATTTTCCAGATCCGGCAGCAATGGCCATCATCTGGAGAGCGGCCAAAAGACCGGATAGTCCCAGTCTATGAACCTCCGAACCTCGCTTCAGTAATTTCAGGCGACTAAGGCACCTGCATACAATTGAACATAGTTCTTTTTCCATATTAATTCAGGGGATGTGGGCGTGGCGGGCTGGGTCAGCATTTGTTGCCCATCCCTAATTGCCCCTTGAGAAGGTGGTGGTGAGGTGGCCTTCTCAAACCCGCTGCAGTCCGCGTGGTGTAGGTAAACCCAGAGTGCTGTTAGGGAGGGAGCTCCAGGATGTTGACACCAGGTCAGTGAAGGAAGGCCGGTATATTTCCAAGTCGGGGTGGTGAGTGGCGAGAACAAATGGGACCTCATCCAAAAGATGGCACCCCCAACAGTGCGGCATTCCCCCAGTGGACCTTGGGCTCCGATCCTCCTGGACTTTCCGTTAATGTTGCGGAGTTCATTTTCCTTCATAAGATCGTAAGAAAGGGCCCCTCGAGCCTGCTCCGCCATTCAATGAGATCATGGCTGATCTTTTGTGGACTCAGCTCCACTTTCCGGCCCGAACACCATAACCCTTAATCCCTTTATTCTTCAAAAAACTATCTATTTGTACCTTAAAAACATTTCATGAAGGAGCCTCAACTGCTTCACTGGGCAAGGAATTCCATAGATTCACAACCCTTTGGGTGAAGAAGTTCCTCCTAAACTCAGCCCTAAATCTACTTCCCCTTATTTCGAGGCTATGTCCCCTAGTTCTGCTTTCACCCACCAGTGGAAACAACCTGCCCGCATCTATCTAGACAAGAAAAAGCCTTGTCCCTCATCTCGGGCCTGATCTGAGCCAAAGTCCCTTTAAAACCATTAATGACTGGTTGCTGTGGATAAGCACATCCTTGAGATGCTTGAGACTGATCGCTGGTTCTGACAATCAAGTGTGATGTAGAAGGTTCTGTGCTTGACAAATCGTGACACCCCAAGTGACGCACACACTGCAAAGCTTTTGTACAGATACAGCACAAGGTCTCCTGGAATCCAAAATCAAATAAAAGAGACCAGAAATAAATTCAATAAGGAATTCGGGAGAAACGTCAGAGAGTGGCGAGGACAGGGGCAGCATGGTGGCACAGTGGTTAGCACTGCTGTCTCACGGCGCCGAGGACCCGGGTTCGATCCCGGCCCCGGTCCGTGTGGAGTTTGCACATTCTCCCAGTGTATGTGTGGATCTCGCCCCCACATCCCAAAGATGTGCAGGGTGGGTGGATTGGCCACGCTAAATTGCCCCTTAATTGCAATTTTTTAAAAACGTTTTTTAAATATTAAAAAAATAAGATCATAGGAAAAATGAAAGAAGAGCAAGGTAGGCCATTCGGCCCGTCCGGTCGCTGCAACATTCAGGAAAATCTTGGTTGATTTTATCGCGATCTTGTATCCACGTTTCTGTCTCGCCCCAGCATAACCATTGAACCATAGAATTCCGACAGTGCAAAAGGAGGCCATTCGGCCCATCGAGACTGCACTGATCCTCTGAAAGAGCACCCTATCTCGGCTTGCTCCCCCACCCGATCCCCGTAACCCCACCTAACCGGCACATATTTTGAACATCGTATTCCCGGCTCTTTATGGTGCCATTCACTCCTCATCTAGACACACCGTTTGTGTCTTTACTTGTCCCATTTCAGCTCCCTTTGATCTTGCACCATGAAAACCTTTGTCAGTGAATCTCTGCCACCCCTCCTGCAGTCTTTCACAGACCGTCCTACTGATAATCCTCCCCCCTTTCCCTTGCGCACTGATCTCAAACATTGATTCTGTTTCTCTCTTCGCAGATTCCTCCCTCCACTTACTTGTCAGCCGAGAATCTGACTCGGCCTTGACTGTAATCAATGACCCAGCCTCCACTTCCCGCTGGGGGTGATCATACCAAAGACCCCCCCTGGCAGGACAGTCCTCCTCACCTCCTTCTTAAATCCTCTTATCTTAAAAACTGTGTCCCCGAATTCTCGATTCCCCCACGAGGGGAAATATCCCCTCAGCGTAGAATCCTTACAGCGTGGAAGCAGGCCATTCAGCCCATCGAGTCTACATCGGCCTTCTGAAAGAGCACCCTGCCTCGGCCCATTCCCCCAAACCTATCCCCTTAACCCCACCTAACCTGCACGTCTTTGCACACGGAGGGGAAAGTTTAACATGGCCAATCCGCCTAACCTGCACACCTTTGGACTGTGGGAGGAAACCCACGCACACACGGGGAGGACGTGCAGACTCCGCACAGAGTGACCCAAGGCCGGAATTAAACCCGGTTCTCTAGCATGCGAGGCAACAGTGCTAACAGCTAACACCCTCCATGCCAGGCAACATCCTGGTAAACCTCCTCTGCACCCTCTCCAAAGCCTCCACATCCTTCTGGTAGTGTGGCGATCAGAATTGTGCGCAATATTCCAAGTGCGGCCTTACCAGGATTCTGTACAACTGTAGCGTGACTTGCCATGTTTTTACACTCGATGTCAAGATCTTGACGTTAATTGCGCTGACTTCTAACTCGATGAGTTTCCAACAGTTTGACGATCAAAGTGGAAACCAGGTCAATGGGGTACATGCAAAAGGAAGAATTAGAACAGTTACCAGCAAGTTCCTCGTGGTAAAAACAAAGATGGATTAATTAATAGCTTGGCGTCATACATTCAGCAATTCTTGCCTAAGTTCAACACATCTGGGGGCGGCACGGTGGCGCAGTGGTTAGCACTGCAGCCTCACGGCGCCGAGGACCCGGGTTCGATCCTGGCCCCGGGTCACCGTCCGTGTGGAGTTTGCGCATTCTCCCCGTGTCTGCGTGGGTCTCACCCCCACAACCCAAATCGTTGCGCCGGGTAGGTGGATCGGCCCCTTCAATCGGAAATAAAAAAAGAATTGGGCACTTAAAATGTAAAAAAAACAATTCAACACATCTTCCCAACCGATGAAGACAAGAGTCTGGAGATTTCACACTGAAGAAACAAGGCCTTGAAGTTTATGGGATGGGCGCTGGGCCAGGCTTAGCGAAGCTGAGAGAATTGGCAACGGTTCGCACCTTTTGTTTGGCTTCTGAGGCAGAACAAATTAATATTCCTGCAATTAAATAAAATCTGTTGCATTAATTTTCCATCAGTGTCTGCTTTTTACTGTTAATAATTTTTTTTATGAAGCTGCTAATGTAAGTCACATGGTTTTGCTAACTTCTGCTACTCAAGGGCTAAGGGAACATTAACAAAGCTCGTGTTGATTCAGAAAGCCAATTCCAGTGACGGGTTTCTGTTCGTAAGCATCATTGAATAGACTCGTGGAATCCCTCCAGCCCAGGAGGAGGCCTTTCAGCCCAATGAGTCTGCGCCGATCCTCGGAAAGATCAGGATCCCACCCTATCCCTATAATCCCACCTGACACTTTGGACACAAAGGGGCAATTTAGCACGGCCAATCCGCCTAACCTTGGACTGCGGGAGGAAACCGGAGCGCCCGGAGGAAACCCACGCAGACACGGGGAAAGCGCGCAGACTCCGCACAGACAGTCACCCAAGGCCGGAATCGTACCCGGGTCCCTGTGAGGCAGCAGTGCTAACCACTGTGCTACCAGTTCAACAATTACCCCCTTGAGATGGGTGGGTCCCGATCGCGGGCCTGGCTACATCGGAGGCCCCCCTGGGGTTGCACGCCCCCTCCCCCCCCCCAAAACAGGCCACCACCCGACCCTTACACGCCGAGGCGCCGTCGGCCCAGGGCAGCTTAGAACGCCGCCGGGGGGACTCGGCTCCTTTCCTATGGCCGCTCGGCCCATCGGGGCCGGGGAATCGGCGGGCCGACCTCACAGAGTGGCCAGCGACCGGCGCCGCGCCAACCACGCCGGCGCCGATTCTCCGCACCGTGGAGAATTGCGTGCTGGCGTCGGGGCGGCGTGGCCCCGTTAGCGGGGATTCTCCGGCCCGGCACGGGGCTGGGAGAATCCCATCCCGCGTGTTTCCCAAACGCCGCTGGGATGTGGGAGAGAGCCAAGGAGCAGGGAATGAAGCACATTCGAGGCAATCAGAAATGTAAATAAGGATGTGGGAGGGCAAAGCCCATTGGCCATATTCGCTTTGAGTGGTCAGTTCTTGAGTGAATAGACTGAATTCAGGAGTGGGGTAGTTTACCAGACCACCAAGAGAGTCCCCACCGAGTTGTGGGAAGTTTTGTGACAATAACTATTATTTACGCGGCACGGACGATCCCAGCCGAGTCCCTCCTTCCTGTCGATATCCAAACCCAGAGGTTTAGCTGGACATGGTTTAGGGTCCCCGTCCCCTTTAGCAGGGGAGCTGGTATTCGGCGATGCTCACTGGGGGGTTTAATCATTGCCACTTCGGAAGTCCGTTATTATGGGCAGGTGACATACACACCACAGGAAACAAATCTTCTGGAGTTGTCACTTCATTAACAAACAATAACAGTTCCATCCTCGCCTTACCTCCCGATTTGAGGACAAGGCCCTACGCCAACATTTCCCAAGGCTGTCGGCGGGATTCTCCGCCGGCGGGATTCTCCTTTGGGCCGACGGCGCACCCACGCCCGTGGGTTTTCCGGCCGAATGAGGTGGTCACAATGGGAAATCCCGTTGGAAGGCGGCGGGAGGGGGAGGATCCCGCTGCCGGCGAGAGCCGCGTCGCCAAGGAAAACGCGGCAGTCGGACAGGAGAATCCCGCCCTGTACGCTTAGCTTAGTAACTATGGATGGCACGGTAGCACAGTGGTTAGCACTGTTGCTCCACAGCGCCAGGGGTCCCGGGTTCGATTTCCCGGCTTGGGTCACTGTCTGTGCGGAGTCTGCACGTTCTCCTCGTGTCTGCGTGGGTTTCCTCCGGGTACTTTGGGTAATTTGGACATTCTGAATTCTCTCTGTGTACCCGAACAGGCGCTGGAATGTGGCAACTAGGGGCTTTTCACAGTAACTTCATTGCAGTGTTAATGTAAGCCTACTTGTGACAATAATAAAGATCATTTTTATTAATAATAAATACTGCAACCGGTACATTAAACAATCAGAATAAAAGAAATATAGGTCACTTCATAACGGGCCACACATAATATTCTGACTTGGATAAATATTTGAAGGGTAAATGTGTACAAGGAGGGCGGTGTTACTGATTGGCTCATGCACACAGCAGGCACGGGAACAGCCACCAAATTCTCTCCTTGGAACGGGCACCCTACTTAGGCCCAACACGTCCACCCTATCCCCGTAACCCAGTTACCTCACCTCGCCTTTTGGACACTCCTTAGTGTAGCAATTTATCATGGGCAATCCACCGTGTCCAAAAGACGTGGGACTGTGGGAGGAAGCCGGAGCACCCGGAGGAAACCCACGCAGACACGGGGAGAACGTGCAGACTCCGCACAGACAGTGACCCAAGCCGGGAATCGAACCCGGGTCCCTGGCGCTGTGAGGCAGCAGTGCTAACCACTGTGTCACCGTGCCGCCCTGTAAAGCTCTATTTTTGCGCTGTAAAATTCTATGGCTCTGTCGGAGGGGATCTTGCGCGTTCCCCCCGCAGTGCGTTCTGGGCAGCGCTGATGGGCCGTCATGTGAAGACCCCCCACCCCGGCAACAGGGTGTCCCGTTCCATGCATTCCCCTTCCGTCCACCATTGCCAGGAAACCCAGTGCGGGGAAGTTCCACCTGGGGGACTGGAATATCCCACCAGTGGGAACGGCCGATAAGTCGGTCCATATTCATATTGCGCCCCCCCCCCCAATCTTGGTCATCTCCAGTCTCAGAAACCTCGGCGATGGCTGCTCTGATCGAGTTCTGGCCTCTCTGAGCAATGCACGATTTCAATCGATAGATCATTGGTGGCTCCCCCAGCCCCACGCTACTGATCTGAGGGGGCGGGCAGGGAGGAGGTCTGACTGAGCTTGGCATCGACAGTTCCAGGCAGTGGGCGGCCCCGGCTATCTGCCCCTCTTCCGCTGCTTCCTGTGGAGCCGGGTGTCCCTGGAGAGGGAGCGTGCGATGTCCACGGGCACCCTGGAGACGTCACATGCCCGTCAGGCACCCTGTGGGCCTCCTTATCGACCCCATTACTCACATTCTGGTTCGACGTTTCCAGTTTCATTTGTGATTAATTTTTTTGTTTAAGGCAGTTTCCCTTTAAGGGTCTGTCCCTTTAATTTGCCCCTCAGTTCATTTAATTTTGTTTACTTAGTTGTTTGAGTTGGACGAAATAGTTGGACCACAAGCTCTGGAATTCTGCGCCTAAACCTCTCTGCCTTGTTCCCCTTCAAGAAAGTCCTCAAAAGTTCTCTTTGACCAAGGTTCAGTCAGCCGACCGAACATCTCCTTCTGTGACTCAGAGTCAGACTTCGCCTCGGGACATTCCCATACAGCACCTCGCTTTCAATTGAAGGCTCCAGATAAACATAAGTGTTGGTCATTTTCTTCCCCAGTTTCCCTTCATCCTTATTGTGTATTTTCCGCAATGGTTATAACTCATCGATCACGATCCGCACACACAGAAAAATTCACACGATCCGCACACACAGAAAAATTCACACGATCCGCACACACAGAAAAATTCACACGATCCACACACACAGAAAAATTCACACGATCCACACACACAGAAAAATTCACACGATCCACACACACAGAAAAATTCACACGATCCACACACACAGAAAAACCAACTGCAGTCACGAGAAGATATTTCAGCTTTTCAATTCTCTCTCCGAGCATTGACGTGCGAGGTAACACCAACTTGTGCCCCAAATCTACTTCCAATTTTCTGATTTCCCAACATCTGGTGTGGGCATGAAAGTCAGGAAGGCCCCAATGAGCAGCACTTGCCAGGCTTTTCAATTTGAACATTGCTCAAACCTGGTCGACAAACACTTCTCCTGCCATTCAACCAGCTTCCAAAACTCTGCAGCCAAATCTTCAGTCGAGGGCTAATTTACGAACAAACGACCTTCTGCCATGTCCTGGGTAAAATGGGCACCTTTTGGGTGCCAGTCGTGTCTCAGTGTGGGCCTCACCTTTCGTTTGGAACGTTCCACAGGATCCCGAAAATGCCATTCGGCCCATCGGGTCTGCACCCACCCTCTGAATGCGCACCCTACCTCGGCCCACTCCCCCGCATTATCCCTCTAACCTGCATTTCTTTAGATACTAAGGGGCAATTTTGGAATGGTCAATCCACCTAACCCGCGCGTCTTCGGACTGTGGGACGAAACCGGAGCACCCGGAGGAAACTCATGCAGACACTGGGGGAGAACGTGCAAACTCCACACAGACAGTCACCCAAGGCCGGAATTGAACCCGGGTCCCAGGCACCGTGAGGCAGCAGTGCTAACCACCGTTCCAGGAGTACAATCGAGGCTGACAATCCAGTGCAGCGCTGGGGGAGTGCTGCAGGGTCAGGGGTTGTCGTCTTTCAGATGAGGCGCTGTACACGCTCTCTGCTGGGTGTGAAAGATCCTGCGGAATTAGTTAATGAAAAGGAGCAAGGAAGAGCTCCTGCTTCGGGTTGGATCCAGTAACTCCTATTGGAGGTGAGTAAGGATTGGGAGAGGACAGCAGACTGGCTTCGGATGTTACACACACAGTGGTTCAAAGGCTTGTTAACATTCTTCAGATGTATGAAGGTGAGCACGAAATGATGGTTGATTTTCTTCATTTCCATCTTTCTGTCTCTTCTTTCCCTCTTGATCCAATAGAACATAGAACATAGAACACTACAGCGCAGTACGGGCCCTTCGGCCCTCGATGTTGCGCCGACCTGTGAAACCATCTGAAGCCTATCTGACCTACACTATTCCATTTTCATCCATATGTCTATCCAGTGACCACTTAAATGTCCTTAAAGTTGGCGAGTCTACTACTGTTGCAGGCAGGGAGTTCCACACCCCTACTACTCTCTGAGTAAAGAAACTGCCTCTGACACCTGTCCTATATCTATCACCCCTCAATTTAAAGCCATGTCCCCTCGTGTTGGTCATCACCATCCGAGGAAAAAGACTCTCACTGTCCACCCTATCTAACCCTCTGACTATCTTATACGTCTCTATTAAGTCACCTCTCAGCCTTCTCCTCTCTAACGAAAACAACCTCAATTCCCTGAGCCTTTCCTCGTAAGACCTTCCCTCCATACCAGGCAACATCCTAGTAAATCTCCTCTGAACCCTTTCCAAAGCTTCCACATCCTTCCTATAATGTGGTGACCAGAACTGCACGCAGTACTCCAGGTGCAGCCGCACCAGAGTTATGTACAGCTGCAGCATGACCTTGTGGTTCCGAAACTCAATCCCCCTGCTTATAAAGGCTAGCACACCATATGCCTTCTTAACAGCCCTATTAAGCTGGGTGGCAACTTTCAGAGATTTATGTACCTGGTTGCCAAGATCTCTCTGTTCATCTACACTACCAAGAATCTTGCCATTAGCCCAGTACCCTGCATTCCTGTTACTCCTTTCAAAGTGAACCACCTCACACTTTTCCGCATTAAACTCCATCTGCCACCTCTCAGCCCAGCTCTGCAGCTTATCTATTTCCCTCTGTATCCTATAACATCCTTCAGCACTATCCACAACTCCACCGACCTTCGTGTCATCTGCAAATTTACTAACCCATCCTTCTACACCCTCTTCCAGGTCATTTATAAAAATGACAAACAGCAGTGGCCCCAAAACAGATCCTTGCGGTTCACCACTAGTAACTGAACTCCAGGATGAACATTTGCCATCAACCACCACCCTCTGTCTTCTTTCAGCTAGCCAATTACTGATCCAAACCGCTAAATCACCTTCAATTCCATACTTCCTTATTTTCTGCAAAAAGCCTACCGTGGGGAACCTTATCAAACGCCTTACTGAAATCCATATACACCACATCAACAGCTTTACCCTGATCCACCTGTTTGGTCACCTTCTCAAAAAACTCAATAAGGTTTGTGAGGCTTGACCTACCCTTCACAAAACTGTGTTGACTATCGCTAATAAACTTGTTCTTTTCAAGATAATTATAAACCCTATCTCTTATAACCTTTTCCAACATTTTACCCACAACCGAAGTAAGGCTCACAGGTCTATAATTACCAGGGTTGTCTCTACTCCCCTTCTTGAACAAGGGGACAACATTTGCTATCCTCCAGTCTTCCGGCACTATTCCTGTCGACAAAGACGACATAAAGATCAAGGACAAAGGCTCTGCAATCTCCTCCCTGGCTTCCCAGAGAATCCTAGGATAAATCCCATCTGGCCCAGGGGACTTATCTATTTTGACATTTTCCAAAATTGATAACACCTCCTCCTTTTGAACCTCAATTCCATCTAGCCTGGTCAACTGAACCTGAGTGTTCTCCTCGACAACATTGTCTTTCTCCAGTGTAAACACTGACGAAAAATATCCATTTAATGCTTCCCCTATCTCCTCTGATTCCACACACAACTTTCCACTACTATCCTTGATTGGCCCTAATCTTACTCTAGTCATTCTTTTGTTCCTGATATACCTATAGAAAGCCTTAGGGTTTTCCTTGATCTTATCCGCCAACGACTTTTCGTGTCCTCTCCTCGCTCTTCTTAACTCTCCCTTTAGGTCCTTCCTGGCTAACTTGTAACTCTCAAGTGCCCTAACTGAGCCTTCATGTCTCATCCTAACATAAGCCTTCTTCTTCCTCTTGACAAGTGCTTCAACTTCCTTAGTAAACCACGGTTCCCTTGCTCGACAACTTCCTCCCTGCCTGACAGGTACATACTTATCAAGGACACGCAGTAGCTGTTCCTTGAAAAAGCTCCACATTTCAATTGTACCCATCCCCTGCAGTTTCCTTCCCCATCCTATACATCCTAAATCTTGCCGAATAGCATCATAATTGCCTTTCCCCCAGCTATAATTCTTGCCTTGCGGTATATACCTATCCCTGCCCATTGCTAAAGTAAACATAACCGAGTTGTGATCACTATCACCAAAGTGCTCACCTACATCTAAATCTAACACCTGGCCGGGTTCATTACCCAGTACCAAATCCAATGTGGCCTTGCCCCTTGTTGGCCTGCTACATACTGTGTCAGAAAACCCTCTTGCACACACTGCGCAAAAACTGACCCATCTATAGTACTCGAACTATAGTATTTCCAGTCAATATTTGGAAAGTTAAAGTCCCCCATAACAACTACCCTGTTACTCTCGCTCCTGTCGAGAATCATCTTTGCAATCCTTTCCTTTACATCTCTGGAACTATTCAGAGGTCTATAGACAACTCCCAACAGGGTGACCTCTCCTCTACTGTTCCTAACCTCGGCCCATACTGCCTCAGTAGACGAGTCCTCAAGCGTCCTTTCTACCGCCGTAATACTTTCCTTGATTAACAATGCCACACCCCCCCCTCTTTTACCATCTTCTCTGTTCTTACAGAAACATCTAAATCCTGGAACCTGCAACAACCATTCCTGTCCCTGCTCTACCCATGTCTCCGAAATCGCCACAACATCGAGATCCCAGGTACCAACCCATGCTGCAAGCTCACCCACCTTATTCCGGATGCTCCTGGCGTTGAAGTAGACACACTTCAAACCAGCTTCCTGCTTGCCGGTGCCTTCTTTCGAACTTTTAACCCTATCCCTAAACATGAGAGAATCTTTCTCTCTTTGCTATGATATGACTCCAATTTATCCTCCTTCTCCACCATTCTTCACTCTTTGAATATCACTGGTTTTGGCGGCGCAGAGGAGCGTGGGATTCCCGCATCTGCCGCGCCGCCTCTGCCAGCGGGATCGGGGAATGCGCCGCTCAGTCAAAGCTCCATTCACTGCAGAGGGAATCTGGGGAATCCCGTGGCCTGAACGGATAGAGAATTCCGGCCAGTGTCACGGATAAGAGGCCGGAATTCTACGGCCGTTCGCTGGCAATGAAGTTCGATGTACCCGCTGGCAGCGCATCCGGGTTTCTCGGCTTCAGTGGGATTTCCCATTGACAAGCAGCAGGAGCAAAGAATCCCCTGCCAGCGAATGGCCGCAGCCTTCCGGAGCTGAGAAACATGTGGCCAGGAGCCGGAGAATCCCATCCAGAATGTATGTGCTCACTTACTGCCTGTAATCAGTATGTGTCTTTTCTAACGGTTGGGAGTGGGGATTCCAATTAAATAATTCAGCAGCAAACTACCCAGCCTTCAGAACAGTGGCCACAACAATTCAGCAGCAAGCTTTCATGAGTTTAACAAACAGAAGGTCATTTATTCTCTCATGTTTACCCTGAATTAAGTAAGAAGTCTTACAACACCAGGTTAAAGTCCAACAGGTTCATTTCGAATCACTAGCACTGCTCCTTCCTCGGGTAAACGAAGGGGTAGGTTCCAGAAACATACATACAGACAAAGTCAAAGATGCATGACAATACTTTGAATGCGAGCGTTTACAGCTAATCAAGTCTTTACAGGTCCAGTCAGAGCAACTGGAAAGAGGGATAATCAGAGGTTAAAGAGGTGTGAGTTGTCTCAAGCCGGGACAGTTGGTAGGATTTTGCAAGCCCAGGCCAGGTGGTGGGGGGTGAATGTAATGCGACATGAATCCCAGGTCCCGGTTGAGGCCGCACTCATGCGTGGGGAACTTAGCTATAAGTTTCTGCTCAGCGATTCTGCGTTGTCGCACGTCCTGAAGGCCGCCTTGGAGAACGCTTACCCAGAGATCAGAGACTGAATGCCCTTGACTGCTGAAGTGTTCCCCAACTGGAAGGGAACATTCCTGCCTGGCGATTGTCACGCGATGTCTATTCATCTGTTGTCGCAGTGTCTTCATGGTCTCGCCAATGTACCACGCTTCGGGACATCCTTTCCTGCAGCGTATGAGGTAGACAATGGCCGAGCCACACGGGTATGTACCGCCTACCTGGTGGGTGGTGTTCTCTTTTTTGAAAATATTTTTTATTCTCCTTTTTCACATTTTCTCCCAAATTTACACCCACCAACAATAAACAATAATCAGGAACAAATATGTCAATCCCCCTACCAATAACAACAATCCCATCCTCCCACCAAACCCCAAACATTCGCCCGCATGTTAACATAAACAAATGACAAAAAGGAATCAGAAATCACCCATAGTCACCATTAACACACACAGCCGCCCCTCCCCTAACACTCCCAACCACCTCCCCCAACAAATGTTCAATGTGATCCACTTCCTGAAAGTGTTTAATGAATAATGCCCGTAAATTGTAGAACCCCTCCGTCCTTCCCCTCAGTTCAAACTTAACCTTCTCAAGAGTCAAGTATTCCAACAGGTCCCCCCGCCACGCCAGGGCCCAGGGTGGAGAGGTTGGTCTCCAACCTATCAGGATCCGCCTTCGGGCGATCAACGAGGCGAAGGCTACAACATCTGCCTCCGCCCCCGTTTCCAACCCCGGCTGGTCCGACACCCCGAATATGGCCTCCCGAGGGCCCGGGTCCAATTTCACATGCACCACTTTAGAAATTACCTTAAACACCTCCTTCCAGTAATCCTCTAGCTTTGGGCAGGACCAAAACATATGAACGTGATTAGCCCCCCCCCCCCCCCCCCCCCCCCCCCCCCAGCAACGCTCACACACATCTTCTACTCCTTCAAAGAATCGGCTCATCCTCGCCCACGTGAGGTGTGCTCTGTATACCACCTTCAGCTGTATCAGCCCCAACCTCACGCACAAGGTGCAGGCATTCACTCTCCGGAGCACCTCACACCAGACCCCTCCTCCATATCCTCTCCCAACTCTTCCTCCCACTTTGCTTTGATCCCTTCCAGTGGTGCCTTTTCTTCCTCCAAAATAGCTCCGTAAACCGCCGACACTACCCCCTTCTCCAGTCTCCCTGTCGTCAGCACCTCCTCCAGCAATGTGGAGGCCGGCTCCACCGGGAAGCTCTGTATCTCCTTTCTGGCAAATTCTCGAACCTGTATGTATCTAAACATTTCCCCCTGCTCCAGCCCACACTTCGCTCCCAGCTCCTTCAATCCTGCAAACCGACCCCCAAGAAACAAATGTTTTAATGTCTTAATCCGCTTCTCCTCCCATTTCCGAAAATTTCCATCCCACCTCCCTGCCTCAAATCTATGGTTCCCCCGAATCGGCATTTCCCTTGACCCTGCCCCCAACCCGAAGTGTTGCCGAAAGTGCCTCCAAATTCTCAATGAATTCCCGGACTCCCTGAGTATTTCCCCGGGGCTATCGGGAGCGGCGCTGTTGTGCTTTCAATCCCGACCCCCTGCACAAACTCTCCTCCATTCTTACCCATAGAACATAGAACAGTACAGCACAGAACAGGCCCTTCGGCCCTCAATGTTGTGCCGAGCCATGATCACCCTACTCAAACCCACGTATCCACCCTATACCCGTAACCCAACAACTGGGTTGGGTTAACCTTACTTTTATTAGCACACTACGGGCAATTTAGCATGGCCAATCCACCTAACCCACACATCTTTGGACTGTGGGAGGAAACCGGAGCACCCGGAGGAAACCCACGCACACAGGGGTAGGACGTGCAGACTCCACACAGACAGTGACCCAGCCGGGAATCGAACCTGGGACCCTGGAGCTGTGAAGCATTTATGCTAACCACCATGCTACCCTGCTGCCCCTGCCCACTGGGAATCAACCCCTCTGACCCAGCTCCGCACCTTCTCCACATTCGCTGCCCAGTAATAATACATCAGGTTCGGGAGACCCAAACCCCCTGCCTGCCTTCCCCTCTGTAGCAGTGGTGGATGGTGTTCTCACGTGTAATGGTGGCATCCATGTCGATGATCTGGCGCGTCTTGCAGAGATTGCCATGGCAGGGTTGTGTGGCGTCGTGGTCGCTGTTCTGAAGGCTGGGTTGTTTGCTGCAAACAATGGTTTGTTTGAGGTTGAGCGGTTGTTTGAAGGCCAGTAGTGGGGGTGTGGGGATGACCTTGGCTAGATGTTCATCTTCATCGATGATGTGTTGAAGGCTGCGAAGAAGATGTCGTAGTTTCTCCGCTCCGGGAAAGTACTGGACGACGAAGGGCACTCTGTCGGTTGTGTCCCTCTGAGGAGGTTTGTCTTCTGAGGAGGTCGGTGCAGTTTTTTGCTGTGGCGCGTTGGAACTGTTGATCGATGAGTCGAGCGCCACATCCCGTTTGTACGAGGGCATCTTTCAGCATCTGTAGGTGTCTGTTACGCTCCTCCTCATCTGAGCAGATCCTGTGTATACGGAGGGCTTGTCCATAGGGGATGGCTTCTTTAATATGTTTAGGGTGGAAGCTGGAGAAGTGGAGCATCGTGAGGCTATCTGTGGGCTTGCGGTAAAGCGAAGTGCTGAGGTGACCGTCCTTGATGGAGATGAGTGTGTCCAAGATTCTGGAGAGTAGTCCATGGTGAGTCTGATGGTGGGATGGAACTTATTGATGTCATTGTGTAGTCGTTTCAGTGATTCTTCGCCGTGGGTCCAAAGGAAAAAAATGTCATCGATGTATCTGGTGTATATTTGAACAAGACCTCCTCACCGCACAGGACCTTCAACCGACGATATACACCAGATACATCGATGACATTTTTTTCCTTTGGACCCACGGGGAAGAATCACTGAAAGAATCTGCCTGTAGAACCTGTGCTCAGGGTAGTGGCTCCTTCTCCTTTGTGCCCCTTGTCCCTCTCTGCCAGCCTCCTGATGCCCAGCACAATGCCCTCTCTGGGCAAGCAGGAATTCCTCAGCTTCACTCCCCTCAGTTTCCGAGGGTGCAGCATCCATTTCCAGCTGCCGACTTCCTGGTGATCAGGTGGAATCCAAACCCACTGCTCCAATAGCCAAGAGAAACCAGGGCAATAATGACCCACTGAACCATTAGACCATAGAACAGTACAGCACAGAACAGGCCCTTCGGCCCTCGATGTTGTGCCGAGCCATGATCACCCTACTCAAACCCACGTATCCACCCTATACCTGTAACCCAACAACCCCCCCCTTAACCTTAACCTTACTTTTTAGGACACTACGGGCAATTTAGCATGGCCAATCCACCTAACCCGCACATCTTTGGACTGTGGGAGGAAACCGGAGCACCCGGAGGAAACCCACGTACACACGGGGAGGACGTACAGACTCCGCACAGACAGTGACCCAGTGGGGAATCGAACCTGGGACCCTGGAGCTGTGAAGCATTGATGCTAACCACCATGCTACCGTGCTGCCCATTCTTAATCCTTTCCAAACCTGTGACGCACGACTACAACTTTTACATCAAAGGCCCATTACCCTGCGATCAGAATTTAGACTTGACTTTCGAAACGTTCCCCGACTCCGGGACTCACCCGGACATGCTCCCCGTGTTTGCCGATGACACAAAGGTTGAGGGAGGGAGGGCTGTTGCAGCTCACAACAGGACATTGACAGGATGCAGAGCTGGGCTGAGAAGTGTCGAATTTGAATGCTGAATACAGGGTTACGGGCAGGATTCTTGGAAGTGTGAAGGAACAGAGGAATTTTGGGGTCCACGTGCACAGGTCCCTCAAAGTTGCCATCCAGGTTGATAGGGTTGTTAAGAAGGCGTATGGTGTGTTGGCTTTCATTAACAGGCGGATTGAGTTTAAGAGCCGCGAGGTTTTGCTGCAGCTTTATAAAACCCTGGTTAGACCACACTTGGAATATTGTGTCCAGTTCTGGTCACCTCATTATAGGACGGGGCTGGTTTAGCTCATTGGGCTAAACCGCTGGCTTTTAAAGCAGACCAAGCAGGCCAGCAGCACGGTTCAATTCCCGTACCAGCCTCCCCGGACAGGCGCCGGATCATGAGCCGGGGCACAGAATATAGGGGCAGGGAGGTCTTGGCACAACTTTACAAAACGTTGGTTAGGCCACAGATGGGATGTTGTGAGCAGTTCTGGTCGCCACACCATCGGAAGGACCTAATTGCCCCGGATGGAGTGCAGAGGAAATTCCCCAGGATGTTGCCTGGGATGGAACGTTTCAGCGCCGAGGAGAGACTGGATGGGCCGGGTTTGTTCCTGGAGCAGAGGAGGCTCAGGGGGAAGGGGGGGGGGATCAGATAGAAATGTACAAAATGATGAGAGGCATCGATAGGGTCGATCGTAAGAATCCTTGCCCCATGGCAAGGGTGTCTTCGACCAGAGGGCACAGGTTTAAGATGAGGAGTAAGGGGTTTAGAGGGGGACCCCGAGGAGACGTTTGTTCACCCAGAGGGAGGCGGGAGTGGAACGTGCTGCCTGAGAGGGTGGTGGAAGCGGGAACACTCACAACATTTAAGAAGTATCCGGACGAGCGCTTAAATCGTCACCGCGGAGTGGGCTATGGACCAAGTGCTGGGAAATGGGATTAGCATAGATAAAATAAAATGAAATGAAATGAAAATCGCTTATTGTCACAAGTCGGCTTCAAATGAAGTTACTGTGAAAAGCCCCTAGTCGCCACATTCCGACGCCTGTTCGGGGAGGCTGGTACGGGAATTGAACCTGCGCTGCTGGCTTGCCATGGTCTACTTTCAAAGCCAGCGATTTAGCCCTGTGCTAAACCGGCCCAGATTGCTATCTGATGGTCAACATGGTGGGCCGAAGGGCCAGTTTCTTTTCTGTGCTCTGCGGCTCCATCTGCTTTTTATCTTCGTGTTTCTGTTGTCTCTTACCTCTTTCGTTATCTATGGCTATCTCTTGTTGGCAACTGCAGTTCTTGTCCCTCAGGGGTATAAACTGAATCTGCATCGTGTGAAATTATTCAGAACACCTCCCATTGAAATTCCATCATTTATCATTTATTATATTTGCCCCGTTTACCGTTGACAGTCTCATCCCACTCGAGTCAGCCTCACAGAAAGAATCTTATTAGCTGTTGCGCATTTCTCCCTTTCAAACTCCGCACTGCATTTGATCAGATTATGATTTGCAATTAGATAAACATTCACGCATCGTTAGGGCTGTGACCCAAATCTGGCTCCTTACTCATTGATGAATCTAATATGCACGTCTCCCTGCCCACTGACACCATCCCCCCCCACCACCACCCTCCATCACACTCCAGGCTCCCCCCCCCCCGCCCCCCCAGACACCTACCTCCAACCACCCACCCCCCATCTACACTCCAGCCCCCCCAGACACCTCCCTCCAACCACCCACCCCCCATCTACACTCCCCCCCAGACACCTCCCTCCAACCACCCACCCCCCATCTCCACTCCCCCCCCAGACACCTCCCTCCAACCACCCACCCCCCATCTACACCCCCCCAGACACCTCCCTCCAACCACCCACCCCCCATCTACACTCCCCCCCAGACACCTCCCTCCAACCACCCACCCCCACCTACACCCCCCCAGACACCTCCCTCCAACCACCCACCCCCCATCTACACTCCCCCCCCAGACACCTCCCGCCAACCACCCACCCCCCATCTCCACTCCCCCCCAGACACCTCCCTCCAACCACCCACCCCCCCATCTACACTCCCCCCCCAGACACCTCCCTCCAACCACCCACCCCCCCATCTACACTCCCCCCAGACACCTCCCTCCAACCACCCACCCCCATCTACACTCCCCCCCAGACACCTCCCTCCAACCACCCACCCCCCACCCCCCCCAGACACCTCCCTCCAACCACCCACCCCCCCCCATCTACACTCCCCCCCCAGACACCTCCCTCCAACCACCCACCCCCCCATCTACACTCCCCCCAGACACCTCCCTCCAACCACCCACCCCCATCTACACCCCCCCCAGACACCTCCCTCCAACCACCCACCCACCACCCCCCCCAGACACCTCCCTCCAACCACCCACCCCCCACCCCCCCCAGACACCTCCCTCCAACCACCCACCCCCCATCTACACTCCCCCCCAGACACCTCCCTCCAACCACCCACCCCCCATCTACACTCCCCCCAGACACCTCCCTCCAACCACCCACCCCCCACCCCCCCAGACACCTCCCTCCAACCACCCACCCCCCCATCTACACTCCCCCCCCAGACACCTCCCTCCAACCACCCACCCCCCATCTACACCCCCCCCAGACACCTCCCTCCAACCAACCACCCCCCACCCCCCCAGACACCTCCCTCCAAACACCCACCCCCCATCTACACTCCCCCCCAGACACCTCCCTCCAACCACCCACCCCCCACCCAACACCTCCCTCCAACCACCCACCCCCCACCCCCCCCAGACACCTCCCTCCAACCACCCACCCCCCCCCCCCCCCAGACACCTCCCTCCAACCACCCACCCCCCATCTACACTCCCCCCCCAGACACCTCCCTCCAACCACCCACCCCCCATCTACACTCCCCCCCCAGACACCTCCCTCCAACCACCCACCCCCCCATCTACACTCCCCCCCAGACACCTCCCTCCAACCACCCACCCTCCATCTACACTCCCCCCCCCCAGACACCTCCCTCCAACCCCCCATCTACACTGACGTGCAACCCCACCCCATTCTCGGACACCTCCCCCCAACCAACCAACTCCCCCCACCCCCCTCCCTGATATCCATTGACCTCGCCATTCTCTCCCCCCCCCCCCCCCACTGGCTGCCTCCCACTACCCCTCCCCACCCCCCTCCCCACCCCCACTGGCTGCCTCCCACTACCCCTCCCCACCCCCACCCCCACCCCCACTGGCTGCCTCCCACTACCCCTCCCCATCTCCACTGATCACCCAAAACCAGCCGTCCGGCTGTCTCTCCCCACCACCACCCTAACCCCCACCCCCACCCTCACCGCCCAGCGAGGGCAAGATCCAGATCGCGACATCTCGTGAGATCCCCTTAGACCTCGCGAGGCAATGGCAAGAGGCCTCCCACGAGATTTAACGGCCTCAGAGAACATACAGTGCAGAAGGAGGCCACTTGGCCCATCCAGTCTGCACCGACCCACTGAAGCCCTCACTTCCACCCTATCCCCGTAACCCAATAATCCCTCCTAACCTTTTTGGACACTGAGGGGCAATTTTAGCGTGTCCAATCCAACTAACCTGCACGTCTTTCGGGACTGTGGGAGGAAAGCGGAGCACCCGGAGGAAACCCACGCAGACACGGGGAGAACGTGCAGACTCCGCACAGACAGTGACCCAAGCCGGGAATCGAACCTGGGACCCTGGAGCTGTGAAGTAACGGTGCTAACCACTGTGCAACCGTGCTGCCCACCGGTATTGCATCACCGTGTCGGGCACAGTGAGGCCATCCGATTCAATCCATTGTTTTCCCAAGTGTGAGAATTGTTATATTGCAGAGCGTGGCTGGCAGGAGGAGATGGTGCAGCAATTCCAACAACACTTCTGTCATGCAAAAGCACTTTCACACTCCAAATAAGCAGCGTGCTTATTCATTATTAAATATTTTCAGGTGCCTTGTTCTACATCTGAAAAATCAACGTTTTTCAACAGACTTACGCCAAAGTGCAATAAAAACACAGATGGTAAATTCTGAACAAATATTATTTACCCTAGTTCTGTAACGCAAACAGAAAAATAAAACCACCTGAACACAGGCCGTCTGCAACTGAGACACTGACTAAACAACGAAAGGGAAATGGTGCAGTTCAATTTGCTGACTGGAGACAATTGCTTTTATCGCGCATGTGAGGGGAATCCTTTGTACCTACATAAGTAAAGGGGCATTATCTCGATGTAGGCAAAATCAAAGTCTTCAACTTCAGCTGCTAGACTGGGACTGCAGCGGGTGGTGAGGGAACCAACAAGAGGGAAGAACATGCTTGACCTCATCCTCACCAATCTGCCTGCTGCGGATGTATCTGTCCCTGACAGTATCGGTAGAAGTGACCACCGCACAGTCCTTGTGGAGACAAAGTCCCGTCTTCACATTGAGGATACCCTCCATCGTGTTGTGTGGCACTGCCACCCTGCCAAATGGGATAGACTTCGAACAGATCGAGCAACTCAGGACTGGGCATCCATGAGGCGCTGTGGGCCATCAGCAGCAGCGGAATTGTATTCAAGCACATTCTGCAACCTCATGGCCTGGCATCTCCCCCACTCTCCCATTACCACCCAGCCAGGGGATCAACCCTGGCTCAATGAAGAGAGCAGGAGAGCATGCCAGGAGCAACATCAGGCAGACCGAAAAATGAGATGCCAACCTGGTGAAGCTACAACACAGGACTACTTGTGTACCAAACAGCATAAGCAGCAAGGTATAGACAGAGCTGAGCCATTCCACAATGCACACATCAGATCTAAGCTCTATAGTCCTGCCACATTCAGCCGGGAATGCTGGTGGACAATTAAATAACTCACTGTTGGAGGAGGCTCCACAAATATCCCCATCCTCAATGATGGAGGAGCCCAGCACATCTGTGCAAAAGACAAGGTTGAAGCATTCGCAACAATCCAGCCAGAAGTGCCAAGTGGATGATCCATCTCGGTCTCCTCCAGAGGTTCCAGCATCACAGATGTCAGTCTTCAGCCAATAAGATTCACTCCACATCAGATCAAGAATCAGCTGAAGGCACTGGATACGGCACAGGCTACGGATTCTGACAATATCCCAGCAATACCATTGAAGACTTGTGCTCCAGAACTTGCCGCACCCCCTAGCCAAGCTGTTTCAGTACGGCTACAACACTGGCATCTACCCAGCAATGTGGAAAGTTGCCCAGGTGTGTCCTGTACACAAGAAACAGGACAAATCCAACCCAGCCAATTTCCGCCCTATCAGTCTACTCTCCATCAGCAGCAAAGTGATGGGAGGGGTCATCAACAGTGTTACCAAGCGGCACTTACTCAGCAATAACCTGCTCACGGACACTCAGTTTGGGTTCCACCAGGGTCACGCAGCTCCTGACCTCATTACAGCCTTGGTTCAAACATGGACAAAAGAGCTGAATGCCGGAGGTGAGGTGGGAGTGATTGCCCTCGACATCAAGGCAGCATTTGACCGAGTGTGGCATCAAGCAGCCCGAGCTAAACTGGGATCAATGGGAATCAGGGGGGGGAAGTCTCCGCTGGTTAGAGTCATACCCGGCACAAAGGAAGATGGTGGATAGAACACTCTGCTACCAGTGCGCGGAAGTGGTGGAGGGAGATCAATCTCCTGGACACTTGCCGTGAGCGATCCTGGAGAAAACTCAGCGGGATATTGAAAAAGATTGCTTCTTTTTGTCATTTTCTTTGAACATTTCTCTATGCCTGACCTGCTGACTATTTCCAGCACTTTCTGTTTTGATCTCGGCTCCCATTGGGGATTTGACATTTCAAGTTCCCTGGTTGAATATCACACTGTGGGTCTAAACATCTAAACTACACTCACCTACAGCTAATCTCACTACTGGTTTAAACTATGATCTGCTCTCACTTACACTATCTGTACTTCTGACGCTCACTAGCTAACTCCTGCGCACACTCTCACCACAAGGCTTAGCATCACTGCCTTATATAGTTGTAACTGTAGCTCCCTCTAGTGGCTACTGTTGACACTTCATTAGCCCTTGCAGTTCTGATAGTTATGATAATACCTCACCACTAGAGCCCTCAGCTTGGATCGCGAACCTGTTTAAAATCAATTGCAAAGTGAGGATGAATCAGAAATAAATCCTACCTTTGCGTCTTCTGGTCAGGAATCATGTGCCACGGGCAGCACGGTGGCACCGTGGTTAGCACTGCTGCCTCACAGTGCTCAGGACCCGGGTTCGATCCCGGCCCTGGGTCACTGTCCGTGTGGAGTTTGCACATTCTCCCCGTGTCTGCGTGGGTCTCACCCCCACAACCCAAAGATGTGCAGGGTCGGTGGATTGGCCAGGCTAAATTGCCCCCTTAATTGGGGAAAATAACAATTTGGTACTCTAAATTTGTTATAAAAAAGGAACCATGTGCTATTGTAGTCCTGAAAGGGTTAATTCCGTGTTGTGACTAAAGCGCACAGTTGCTATTATTTGTTTCATTTCCTGTCGGGAGAATATTCCTGGTAACGGAACAAAACAAATGTTCCACGGTAAACAGATTATTTGCTCAGCAGGAAGTCAACACAAGGGTAGATGAGGCCCTTGGTGACAGCGTCTCCTTTCCAGCGGCAGTCACAGCTGTGCTGCCCCGGCTCAGGGGAGAGTACACGAGCACCATCTCAGTCATGTCAGATCCCAACCAGTCATTGCAACAACAAAAGGATCGTCTCCTCCTTCCCCGCACCGAGCCACAGTGTCAGGGCCGGCCCAAGGTACCGGCAACTCGGGCAGTCGCCCGGGGCGCCATGTGCTAGGGGGCGCCAGAGACTCGGGTCCCGCGCATGCGCAGTTGGGCCGGTGCCCTCCCGCAGGGCTGCCCCCTCCGCCCCCCCCTCCCGCCGCCCCCTCCCTCCGGCCGCCCCCCTCGGCCCCGCCCCCGCCCCCGCCCCCCCTCGCCCTCGCCCCCCCCCGCCCTCGCCCCCCCCCGCCTCGGCCCTGCCCCCCCACCTCAGCCCCGCCCCCCCCCCACCTCGGCCCCGCCCCCCCCCACCTCGGCCCCCCCCAACCCCCCCCACCTCAGCCCCCCCCCAACCCCCCCCACCTCAGCCCCCCCCCCAACCCCCCGTCCCCCGTCCCCCCCCGAAGGGCGCTGAAGTTCAGCTTGCCCGGGGCGCCAGCAACCCTAGGGCCAGCGCTGCACAGTGTTCACCGAGCATTAGAATTGGGTGCACAATCGAAGCAACTCATGCAAATGCAACGGACTGTTCCATGCAGAACAAGGACAACTTGCATTTATTTTATTTTTTTTTATAATTTTTATTGAAAAGATTTTTTACATGAAAATATTTACCCCAACTAACCTTAGACTATTACAAAATATTCCCTCTTAACAAATATCCCCCCCCCGCCCGACCCCCCGCGCGCGCTGTCCCTCCCCCCCTCCCCCCCCCCCCCAAAAACAAACAAAGCAACAATTAACATCAAACATGAACTGCGAACAAATTTGCCCGCATTACAACCTTAAATAACCCACCACACCCGTTGTTGCCACCCCCCCCCCTCTCCCCCCCCCCCCCCCCCCCGGGTTGCTGCTGCTGCGACCTCTGCACCCTATCTTTGAGCCAAAAAGTCGAGGAAAGGCTGCCACCGCCTGAAGAACCCTTGTACCGACCCTCTCAGGGCGAATTTGACCCTTTCCAACTGAATAAAGCTTGCCATGTCATTGATCCAAGTTTCCACGCTTGGAGGCCTCGCGTCCTTCCACTGTATTAGTATCCTTCTTCGCGCAACTAGGGACGCAAAGGCCAGTACTCCGGCCTCTCTCGCCTCCTGTACCCCCGGCTCCACCCCAACCCCAAAGATCGCTAGTCCCCATCCTGGTTTGACCCTGGATCCCACCACCCTCGACACCGTCTTTGCCACCCCCTTCCAGAACTCCTCCAGTGCCGGACATGCCCAAAACATATGGACATGGTTCGCTGGACTTCCCGAACACCTGACACATCTGTCCTCACCCCCAAAGAACCGACTCATCCTTGTCCCCGTCATATGGGCTCTATGTAGCACCTTAAATTGAATGAGGCTAAGCCTCGCACACGAGGAGGAAGAATTAAGCCTCTCCAGGGCATCAGCCCATGTCCCATCCTCTATCTGCTCTCCCAGCTCCCCCTCCCACTTGGCTTTCAGCTCCTCTACTGATGCCTCCTCCGCCTCCTGCATTACTTTGTATATGTCCGATATCCTCCCCCCTCCGACCCAGACCCCCGAGAGCACCCTATCGCTCGCCCCCCTGCTGGGGAGCAAGGGAAACCCTTCCACCTGGCGTCTAGCAAATGCCTTCACCTGCAAATGTCTAAACACGTTTCCCGGGGGGAGCCCGAATTTCTCCTCCAGCTCTCTCAGGCTCGCAAACCTCCCATCTACAAACAGATCCTTCAGCTGCCTGATGCCCACCCTGTGCCAGCTCTGAAATCCCCCGTCCATGTTCCCCGGGATGAATCTATGGTTCCCTCTTAACGGTGCCTCCATCAGACCTCCCACTTCCCCCCTGTGTCGCCTCCACTGCCCCCAGATCTTGAGGGTGGCCGCCACCACCGGGCTCGTGGTGTACCTCGTGGGAGGGAGCGGCCATGGCGCCGTTACTAGGGCCCCCAGGCTTATGTTGCCACAGGACGCCCTCTCCATTCGTTTCCAAGCTGCCCCCTCCCCTTCCATCATCCACTTGCGCACCATCGATACATTAGCCGCCCAGTAATACCCCGAAAGGTTGGGTAATGCCAGCCCTCCACTCTCCCTACTCCGCTCCAAGAAGACCCTCCTCACCCTTGGGGTGCCATGCGCCCACACGTAGCTCATGATGCTGCTCGTCACCTTTTTGAAGAAGAAGGGAGGAAGATGGGCAAGCACTGAAATAAAAACAAAAACCTCGGGAGGACCGTCATTTTAACGGACTGCACTCTGCCCGCCAGCGACAGCGGCACCATGTCCCACCTTTTAAATTCCTCCTCCATCTGTTCCACCAGCCTGGAGAAGTTCAACTTGTGGAGAGTCCCCCAGTTCCTTGCCACCTGCACCCCTAAATATCTAAAACTCTTTCCTGCTCTCTTCAACGGGAGTCTCCCGATTCCCTCTTCCTGGTCCCCTGGGTGTATCACAAATACCTCACTCTTACCCAAGTTTAGCTTGTACCCCGAAAAGTCCCCGAATTCTGCTAGCAGTTCCATCACCTCCGGCATTCCCCCTTCTGGGTCTGCCACGTATAGCAGCAGGTCGTCCGCGTATAGCGATACCCGGTGCTCCTCCCCGCCCCTTGTCAGCCCTCTCCACCCCCCTGAGCCCCTCAGTGCCATCACCAACGGTTCAATTGCCAGTGCGAAGAGCAGGGGGGACAAGGGGCACCCCTGTCTGGTCCCCCGGTGGAGCCCAAAATACTCCGATCTCCTACCATTCGTCACTACACTTGCCGTCGGGGCCGAATAGAGCAGCTTCACCCATTTAATAAATCCCTCCCCAAATCCAAACCGTTCCAGCGTCTCCCACAGGTACTTCCACTCCACCCTATCAAATGCTTTCTCCGCGTCCAATGCCACCACTATCTCCGCCTCCCCCTCCACTGCCGGCATCATGATGACGTTTAGCAGTCTCCGCACGTTCGTATTAAGCTGCCGCCCTTTCACAAAACCCGTCTGGTCCTCGTGTATCACCCCTGGCACACAATCCTCTATCCTGGTAGCCAGGATCTTTGCCAGCAGCTTGGCGTCCACATTCAGGAGCGAGATAGGCCTATATGACCCACACTGCACGGGGTCCTTGTCCCGCTTCAAGATCAGAGAGATCAGTGCCTGCGACATTGTCGGGGGCAGAGCCCCCCCCTCCCATGCCTCGTTGAAGGCTCGTACCAGCACAGGGCCCACCAAATCCGCATATTTTTTGTAAAATTCCACCGGGAACCCGTCTGGCCCCGGCGCCTTCCCCGACTGCATATGCCCAATCCCCTTGACTAGCTCCTCTAACCCTATCGGCGCCCCCAGCCCCTCTACCAGCTCCTCTTGGACCTTGGGGAACCTCAATTTGTTCAAGAAGCCCTCCATCCCCCCTCCCCTCGTCGGCGGCTCTGACCGATACAGCTCCTTATAGAAGTCTCTGAAAACCCCATTTACTTCTGGCCCCTTCTGCACTATGTTCCCACCCCTCTCCCTCACTCCCCCAATTTCTCTAGCCGCATCCCGCTTGCGGAGCTGATGCGCCAACAACCTACTCGCCTTCTCCCCATACTCATAAATCGCGCCCTGCGCCCTTCTCCACTGTGTCTCCGCCTTTCTGGTGGTCAACAGGTCAAACTTAGCCTGCAAACTACGCCGTTCCCCCAACAGCCCCTCCTCTGGTGCCTCCGCATATTTCCTATCCACGTCCAGAAGCTCCCCCACCAGCCTCTCCCTCTCCTGTCTCTCCCTCCTTTCCCTATGTGCCCGTATGGAGATCAGCTCCCCCCGGATCACCGCCTTCAGGGCCTCCCATACCATCCCCACCTGCACCTCCCCCGTGTCATTAATGTCCAGATATCTTTCAATGCTCTTCCGGACCCTCTTACACACCTCCTCATCCGCCAGCAACCCCACATCCAGGCGCCACAGCGGACGCTGGTCTCGCACCTCCCCCATTTCCAAATCTACCCAGTGTGGCGCGTGGTCTGAGACCGCTATGGCCGAGTACTCCACTTCCCGTACTTTCGGGATCAGTCCCCTGCTCAATACAAAAAGTCAATTCTAGAATAGACTCTGTGGACATGGGAGAAAAAGGAATACTCCCTCGCCCTCGGCCTCCCAAACCTCCAGGGGTCCACCCTCCCATCTGCTCCATAAACCCCTTTAACACTTCTGCCGCTGCCGGCCTCCTACTCGTCCTTGAACTCGATCTGTCCAACACGGGGTCCAGCACTGTGTTGAAGTCCCCCCCCATGATCAGGCCCCCTGCCTCCAGGTCCGGAATGAGGCCCAGTAGGCGCCTCATGAAGCCAGCGTCGTCCCAGTTCGGGGCATACACATTAACCATCACCACTTTCTCCCCCTGTAGCCTGCCCTTCACCATGACATATCTACCCTCTTTATCCGCCACCACCTCCGCCGCCACGAACGACACCCTCTTCCCTACCAGGATCGCCACCCCCCGGTTCTTTACGTCCAGTCCTGAGTGGAACACCTGTCCCACCCACCCCCTTCTCAGGCGGACCTGGTCCGCCACCTTCAAATGGGTCTCTTGTAGAATTGCTACATCCGCCTTCAGCCCCTTCAAATGCGAGATTACTCTCGTTCTCTTGACCGGCCCATTCAGCCCCCTCACATTCCAAGTGATCAGCCGGGTCGAAGGGCAGCCCGCCCCTCTCCCCTGCCGACTAGCCATATCCTGTCACCTGCTCGCCCCGAGTCAGCCCTCCCTTTCTGACCCGCTCCCCATGGCGATGGCGCCCCCCCCCCCCCCCCCCCCACCCCTCCAGTCCTCAACTTCTCCTCCCTGGCCTTTTCAGCAGCAACCCGGTGGCCCCCCCCTTCCCCCCTCCCCCTCCCCCCCCCACCCCCCTCCCCCCCCCCCAGGCTAGGACCCTTCCTAGCCACGATGCACCCTCCATAGTACTTCCGTAAGTCAGCTGGTTTACGCTGACCCGGCTGCCCCTGCCACCCTCCGGCTCCTCCCGGCATGGGGGACGTCCCCCCCCTTACCACCCCTCCTTGACCCCGCTCCAGCGCGGGAAAGGGAGCCATTGCTGACCACGCCCCTTACTCCCACCCCCCTCCCTCCTCTGCCCCGTGCGCGGGAAACCAGAGGAAAGCCCGCGCTTTCGCCCTGCCCCTCCCCGCCCCTCCATCTTCAGTTCCACCCCCGTCCCCGATCTCACACCGATAAATACAAAACAACCAAAAACCCCACAAGAAACACATACCCCCGGCACTCCCCCCCACCCCGCCCTCCCAACATAACATTATAAATAACAGAAAAAAGAGAGAAAAAACTGGTATAGAGAACAAAAAGGGTCCAAAAATACGGCCAAGTGAAAATCCAACCAAAAGAAAGCCACGTGTCCAGCTTAAAGTACCAGAGCGGCAACGACCGCCAAGTATCCCCTGGTTCTAGTTCGAGTCCAGCTTTTCTTCCTGGACAAAGGCCCACGCCTCCTCCGGAGACTCGAAATAGTGGTGCTGGTCCTTATAGGTCACCCACAAGCGCGCTGGCTGCAGCATCCCGAATCTGATTCTCTTGGCATGCAGCACCGCCTTCGTCCGGTTGAACCGGGCCCGCCGCTTTGCCACCTCTGCACTCCAGTGCTGAAAGATCCTCACCGTCGAGTTCTCCCATTTGCTGCTCCTCTCTCTCTTGGCCCACCTCAGCACCCTCTCCCGGTCACTGAATCGCTGGAACCGAACCAGCACCGCCCTCGGGGGTTCGTTTGCTCTTGGCTTCCTGGCCATTACTCTGTAGGCCTCCTCCAATTCCAGGAGCGAAGGGACGGCCCCTGCCCCCATCAGTGAGCCCAGCATTTCTGCCACATACCCCTGGAGGTCCGACCCCTCCAGCCCTTCTGCCAGGCCCAGGATCCTCAGGTTTTTCCGCCTCATGCGGGTATCCATCTCCTCCAATCGGTTTTGCCATCTCAGGTGGAGTGCCTCGTGCACCTCCACCTTTCCCACGAGGACCGTGGCCTCCTCCTCCCTCACAGTCATCTCCTGCTGCAGCTCCCGAATTGACGCCTCTTGGGTTGCCTGTGCCCCCATCAGCCTGGTGGTCGTCGCGTTCATCGACTCCAGCAGCTCCACTTTCAGCTCCGTGAAGAAGCGCAGGAGAACGGCCTGCTGCTCCTCCGCCCATTTCCTCCAGTCCTCGGGTGCGCCGCCGGCCGCCATTTTGGATTTCTTCCCCCGCTTTTTTCGGGGAGCTGCTGCCGCTTTTTTTCCTGCCCCACTTCAGGTGACGACCATAAATTTTTCGGGGTTCTCCTCTGGGAACCTTCCCCCACCGGGAATTGCCGTTCCAGCGCCGTTAGGGGCCCTCCAATCGGCCCGAAAACACCTTCCTCACAGGAGCAGCCAAACGTGCGACTTAGCTGGTCATAGCCGCAACCGGAAGTCGACAACTTGCATTTATATAGCACTTTCCCAGACCGGAGGACCGCCCCCCCCCCCCCCCCCCCCCCCCCCCCCCCCCCCCGAAGCACTTGACAGCCAAGGAGGTATTTTGGAAATGCAGTAATGTGGGAAACACCTCAGCTAATTTTCACACAGCAAAGTTCGGAGAAAGAGCGAGGAGACAAGCTTTGCGAGTTTGAGGAGCTTGGAGGAGAAATTTGGGCTGGGAAATTTGGGAAATGATTTTAGGTACCTACAGTTGCGGGACTTTGTTCGTAGACAGGTCCCATCTTTCCCACGCCTCCCGCCAATGGGGATCCTAGAAAGAATAGTCTCTAGGGGGGGAAGAAGGGGAGGGCAGAGTCTCGGGTATATATAAGGTGCTCATGAGGGAGGAAGGGTCCCAGACAGAGGAACTGAAACTTAAATGGGAGGAGGAACTAGGCGGGGAAATGGAGGATGGGCTGTGGGCAGAGGCCCTGAGTAGGGTAAATTCGACTGCGACATGTGCTAGGCTCGGGCTGATCCAATTTAAGGTCGTTCACCGGGCCCATATGACGGTGGCTCGGATGAGCAAATTCTTTGGGATAGAGGACAAATGCGCTAGGTGCGCGGGAGGACCAGCGAACCACGTTCACATGTTTTGGGCATGTCCGATGCCTAGGGGGTACTGGGAGGGATTTGCGAGCGTCATGTCCCGGGTGCTAAAAACAAGGGTGGCGATGGGTCCAGGGGTGGCAATTTTTGGGGTTTCGGAAGACCCGGGAGTCCAGGGGGAGAAAGAGGCCGATGTGTTGGCCTTTGCTTCCCTGATAGCCCGGCGACGAATACTATTGGCGTGGAGGGACTCAAAGCCCCCGAAGACTGAGTTGTGGCTGTCGGACATGTCGAGTTTCCTGGGTATGGAAAAAATTAAGTTCGCCTTGAGGGGATCTGTGCAGGGGTTCGCCCGGAGGTGGCAACCATTTATTGACTTCTTCGCGGGAGAGTGAGCGTCAGCAGGGGGGGAGGGGGGAAGAGTAGAGTAGAGTAGGAGGGAAAAAATGGCGGGTAGCACCGGTGGGAGAGGAGCGGGCTTGTGCAGTATGTTATGATTGAAGTATTGAAAGTACGTGGATGTTTGCACATTTTTGCCTTTTTTGCTTCCTTTCTGTTGATGTCTGTAACTGTTTACAAAGCCAAAAACTATCTCAATAAAATTGTTTATTAAAAAAAAGAGCGAGGAGACAATGACCAAGTAATCAAGAAGGCAGACGGCATGCTTGTCTTCATTGGCCGGGGCATTGAGTGTAAGAATTGGCAAGTCATGTTGCAGCTGTGTAGAACCTTAGTTAGGCCACACTTGGAGTATAATGTTCAATTCTGGTCACCACACTACCAGAAGGATGTGGAGGCTTTGGAGAGGGTGCAGAAGAGATTTACCAGGATGTTGCCTGGTATGGAGGACATTAGCTATGAGGAGAGGTTGGATAAACTCGGTTTGTTCTCACTGGAACGACAGAGGTTGAGGGGCGACCTGATAGAGGTCTGCAAAATGATGAGGGACGCAGACAGAGTGGATAGTCAGAAGCTTATTCCCAGGGTGGAAGCGTCAATTACTAGGGGTCATAGGTTTAAGGTGCGAGGGGCAAAGTTCAGAGGAGATGTGCGAGGGAGGGTTTTTACACAGAGGGTAGTGGGTGCCTGGAACTCGCTACCGGAGGAGGTGGTGGAAATTGGGACGATAGTGACATTTAAGGGGAATCTTGACAAATACATGAATAGGATGGGAATAGAGGGATACGGACACCGGAAGTGTAGAAGGTTTTAGGTTAGAAGGGGTAGCATGGTCGGCGCAGGCTTGGAGGGCCGAAGGGCCTGTTCCTGTGCTGTACTTTCCTTTGTTTTTTCTTTTATGACACTGATCAACATCAGCCAGGACACCAGAGAAAGCTGCCCCTCCTCGTCTTTGAAATGAAGCAAATGGGCCGTTTATATCTAGACAGTGCCTCAGTTTAACACGTGTGCATGTTTCTGTCCATGTACATGTGCATGGGTCGATGTACATGTGTGTGCATGCAGGTGTGGGCTGAGTTTTTCCAAATCCCAGGCTACCCTTCTGCCGAAACCGGCAGCGGATCCCAGGTCCGCAAGGAGAGATGGCGGGACCCCCGGCGGGATTTTGCCAACTAACAGCCCACCGACAGGAATCGCCGGCGTCCATTTGAGGATGGAGGCCCGAGTCTGTCGGAGCAGCTGGTCCGCTGAGGGGGTCAGCAGCCCGCTAGCCTCGGCCGCGCCCCCAATGGGGGTGGTCGCTGCTGAGGTTGCAGGGAGAGGAAGGCGGCTTCTCCATATTGAGGGTCCCTCGAAGACCGGGTGGTTTTTTTTCGAATAAGAACTGTGCTCAGCCAGGCGGGTAGACTCCAGACTTCAGCAGCGGCTTGACCGCTATGGAAGACCCCTCCCAGACAGTAGATTGGAAACTGCCACTGTTTACCGGATGGTCTCCCCCCCCCCCCCGGGGGCAGGAAGCCCATCTCAACGTCAGTAAAATCCGGATTGAGGTGGATGGTAGACGTGGATCCGTTTAGTTGGTTGACGGACTCCAGTGAGCGGGCGGGCCAGGTACGACAGTCCGTCTCCGCGGCGACAGTCCGTTTCCGCGGAGACAGTCCGCCTCCGCGGCGACAGTCCGTTTCCGCGGAGACAGTCCGTCTCCGCGGCGACAGTCCGTCTCCGCGGCGACAGTCTCTTCCCGAGGAGACAGCCCGTTCCCGAGGAGACAGTCCGTTTCCGAGGAGACAGTCCGTCTCTGCGGCGACAGTCCATTTCCGCGCAGACTATAAGTTGACGGTGACATGATTGGCAAGATTTGCATTCCCGTACAGGACCACGCCGCACGCAGTAACTGGGGTGGCCCCCGCTAAGGTGGATCGTATATTTCGTCCATGACTCAGTTCGATTCTGCCGGACATCGGTGCGAAGGTGCGTCGTCACTAAGATTCGCCAGGGCATTGCCCAGTTCAACGTTGCCCTCTTTCGCTGTTTCGCACCTGATGACGTGGGGATCGTTCATAACTTCAACAACGGGGCTCGCGGCTCTGTGGGACTGTTGCCGGTCCAACGGGATTGGTCTCATAGAAGTTCGGGTCCGGGGGGGCGACTGATGAAGCGACACCTGGATCACTGCGGCTGCTCCCTCGCGATGTTCCTCAGAAGAAGCCTGCTCTGTGGATCCTCCGGCTCCATTGCCAAACCAGCCTGCTGCGGTGACGCCTCCAGCCTCTCTCGACGACGACATGCCCGACGCTGTGCCATCAGAGACCGAGATGGAGACGCGGACCCCCCCGGAGGTCTCGGACACCGACTCCGTAGTTCAACCAATTCCTGACTTTCGTCCGCCACGTCGTTTGGGCCGCCGGCGGTGTTCGCCGGCGTGGTATACGCCGACTGACCGGCGTATCAGCTTCACGATTACTTGCTGGAGTTGAGGAGACTCTGTCGTCTTCTGTCTGCTGCTCCTTCTCCGTTCCACCTCAGCGCTCATTGAGGAGGTCTCCGGACTTTGTGGGGGGGGGGGGAGCAATGTAATACCCGCACGGGACCTATGGGGTGGTATTGCTTGTCTACAGTACGATGCGGTCTCCCCCATTAGGGTCAGGGTAACCTAATTTCCCCGTGTATACAAGGTCAGCCAGTTAGGCACCAACCAGACAGGAACCTGGGACTGGGGAGTGTACACATCTCGTTGGTTAATAAAACTTTATTCTTATTTTTACTCAGTGTGGACTCCCCATGTCCTTATCAAGATGGCGGCCATGAAACTCTCACTGCCCGTTCTAAATCAGGATTCACTAATGTTCTTTCGGAAAGGAAGTAATAATAATAATAATTTTTATTAGTGTCACAGTAGGCTTACATTAACACTGCAATGAAGTTACTGTGAAAAGCCCCTAGTCGCCACATTCCGGCTCCTGTTCGGGTACACAGAGGGAGAATTCAGAATGTGGGTCGTACATGTTTGCGTGTGAACGAGTGTGTATATATGTTCAGCTGTAAGTGTGCGTGTGCTCGCATGTACAAGTCTATGTGCTGGAGTGGGAATAGGCACATGCATGAGTGCACATGTGCCATAAAAATAATATTAATTGCTTATTGTCACGAGTAGGCTTCAATGAAGTTACTGTGAAAAGCCCCTAGTCGCCACATTCCGGCGCCTGTTCGGGGAGGCTGGTACGGGAATTGAACTCACGCTGCTGCCTTGTTTTGCATTTACAAGCCAGCTGTTTAGCCCACTGTGCTAAACCAGCCCCTTCCATGTAACGGAGGAAGCCCGATCTCGTGTGTGATGCATTCCAAGGTTGAATAACCAGTTAGCAAGGTACTAAGGGACTGCTGTCATTTGCAGAATTACACCCACCAGAGGCATTCAAAAGAAAAAAAATCCTCATCTTGTGATTAAGATGACACAGCGAGGGAGGGAGAGAATGAGTCATTCGGGTCCCTTGGTAAGATTTTCCTGCAATCACTCCCACTCTCTGCTTGCTACACATTCACTGTGAGGTATCTACTTTGTATAAAGTGGTAACATTTATTTACAATGTCCTTATTACAGTCTCACAGCAACACCAGGCTTCCAAAGATAATGACCTTGTGAAGGACCAAGTTGGATTGTAAAACATCTTCTGAAATATTAACAGGTCCGGAGAAACACTCACTCAACGACCGAAAGATTTGCTGCTTTGTTTGAAGGAGCATAAAATCACAAAGGAAGAGAAGAAGGCCATTCGGCCCATCAGGGCTGTACTGGTTTTCCTGTAACCTTGTCTTCATTTATTTTTTACATCAAACTTGCTTCTGAATTTGTTTCCATCACCTTTCAGGCAGTGCCTTCCAGACCAGGAGAACTTTTTTGCCCAAAATAAATTCTCCCCATCACCATGCTGGCTTTATTGACAGTTACCTTCAACGTGTGCCCTCTGGCGACTGACTCTCCTGAAACTTTCTCCCCATTTACCTTTTATGAAATGAAAATCGCTTATTGTCACGAGTAGGCTTCGATGAAGTTACTGTGTAAAGCCCCTAGTCGCCACATTCCGGCGCCTGTTCGGGGAGGCTGGTACGGGAAACCTGCTCTGCAAGTTTGTTTCTGATAGAACACACGTCTTTGGGTTGTGGAGGCGAAACCCACGCAAACACGGGGAGGATGTGCAAACTCCACACGCGCACTGACCCGGGGCTGGGATCAAACTTGGGCCTCAGCGCCGTGAGGCAGCAGTGCTAACCACCGTGCCATCTTGCTGCCCGGATTTACTTGTTAGGCGAGGGCAAACACTCTCCGGAGGGAGGAGTCCGCACTCGAAGAGCCTTGGCATCAGCAGATCGGTGAGCCTTGCCCAACAGCAAATCAAAGGCTTGGAAGGTCACTGGCTTCACAGATGCCAGGGTGCGTGACCCAAGCTCGGTGTCAAACCTCTGCTTCAGACAAGACACGGTAGACAAGGGTGAATGAGTTGTAATCAATGGAGAACCATTATGTTCTCCAATGAGGGGGCCATCTCTTCATCCTCTTCAAGAAGTAGACCTTGGTGATTGAGAGCACCTTACAGCAGGAGGTTATTCTTGAAGAAAACCATTCAACTTTGATACAAATCCTCATGCTGCCCATCTGACAGCAGACTGAAATCAGCCAGGTCTAAGAGGTGGGAGCCCTTGGCTTGGGAACGGTAAAGCAGGTGAACTGTCTGTCATTTTGAAACCGTGACATTGATGCTCTATTTATAGAGTTCCAGCATATAGCATCCACTATCTGCCCCAAAATCAGGCCTACTAAATTCGCATTTTATTTCCAAGGATCAGTGCTGGAGACACTGTATCACTTTCTGTGTCTCTGAACCCACTGAGAGGGTTAATCGTGGTTCAGAGTGGACCAAAGTTAGGGTCCAGCGCGTACATTAAGTGCAACAACAATCTCTCCCTCAATGTCAGCAAAACGAAGGAACTGGTCGTCGACTTCAGGAAGCGAAGTGTCGTACACGCCTCTGTCTGCAACAATGGTGGTGGCCAAGGTGGAGATGGTTGACAACTTCAAATTCCTAGGTGTAAACATCGCCAACAATCTGTCCTGGTCCACCCACGTCGACGCTACCACCAAGAAAGCACAACAGCGCCTCAGGAAATTCGACATGTCCACATTGACTCTTGCCAATTTTTACAGATGCACCATAAAAAGCATCCTATCGGGCTGCATCACAGCCTGGTATGGCAAAACTGCAATAAACTTCAGAGAGGCTCGTTTAGCACACTGGGCTAAATAGCTGGATTTTAAAGCAGACCGAGGCAGGCCAGTAGCAGCCAGTCTCCCGAACAGGCGCCCCTAGGCGCCGGAATGTGGCGACTGGGGGCTTTTCACAGTAACTTCATTTGAAGCCTACTTGTATCAAAAAGCGATTTTCATTCGTTTCAGAGTCATGTACACAGCCCAGTCCATCACGCGAGCTCGCCTCCCATCCGTTGTCTCTGTCTACACCTCCCGCTGCCTTGGGAAAGCGGGCAGCATAATCAAAGACCCCTCCCACCCGGGTTATTCTCTCTTCCAACCTCTTCCATCGGGCAGGAGATACAGAAGTCTGAGAACACGCACTAACAGATTCAAAAGCAGCTTCTTCCCTGCTGTTACCAGACTCCTGAATGGCCCTCTTATGGACCGAGCTGATCTCTCTACGCATCTTCTATACTGTTGTAGCACTACACTCCGTATGCTTAACCCGATGTCTATGTATTTACATTGTATATTTATCGTATGTCATGTTCCTCATGCATGGAATGATCTGTCTGGACTGTGCGCAGTACAGTATTTTTCACTGCACCTTGGAACACGTGACAATAAGTCTCAATCTAAATTAGGTTCCGACACCAATGATCGAGTGTATTGACTGTCTCAGTCTTCCCTCAGCACCAGTGTTTTGGAGCTGGATCCATGGCTACCATAGTTCCCGCTGTCACTGGACCACAATACTGTGGACTAAGTAGAGGTCAATATCTCTCTGCGTGTGTCACATAAACTCATCAACTTCCTTTGATGAGAGTTGTGGAAATATTCCAATGCTGCCACCATGCCTGTAGCCTATGTTTCCCTTCAGGTTGCCACATCAATTGGATTGCAACACCAACAATGTCCAGGTGAAAACATCGAGCTTTAATAAAACTACAAAATCGAACTGTGAAATAAGCAATAGAAAATGGCGACGCCGACATGGAAACACGCTCCCAGTCACCAGAGGGCGATGCTGGGTAGTGCATGGAGAATCAGGAATACCCATGGTATGTTGGCCTTCATTGCGAGAGGTTTCGAGTGCAGAAGCGGGGATGTGTTGCTGCAATTGTACAGGGCCTTGGTGAGGGCACACTTGGAGTATTGTGTGTAGTTCTTTGAGGAAGGATGTTCTTGCTCTCGAGGGAGTGCAGCGAAGGTTTACCAGACTGATTCCAGGGATGGTGGGACTGTCATATGAGGAGAGATTGACTAGGTTGGGATTGTTCTCGCTGGAGTTCAGAAGAATGAGGGGGGGGGATCTCATAGAGACTTATAAAATTCTAACAGGACTAGACAGGGTAGATGCAGGGAAGATGTTCCCAATGGTGGGTGTGTCCAGAACCAGGGGTCACAGTCGGAGGATTCAGGGGAAACCATTTCGGACAGAGATAAGGAGACATTTCTTCACCCAAAGAGTGGTGAGCCTGTGGAATTCATTACTCATTGTGGAATTCATTGTATTTAGGTGTACAGATCACCAACAGCCTATCCTGGTCCCCCTCATGCCAACAGTACAGTTAAGAAAGCCCACCAGCGACTCTACTTTCTCAGAAGACTAAGGAAATTTGGCATGTCAGCTACGACCCTCCCCAACTTCTACAGATGCACCATAGAAAGCATTCTTTCTGGTTGTATCACAGCTTGGCATGGAGCCTGTTCTGCCCAAGACCACAGGAAACTACAAAAGGTTGTGAATGTAGCCCCGCCCATCACGCAAACCAGCCTCCCATCCATTGACTCTGTCTATAATTCCCGCTGCCTCAGAAAGGCAGCCAGCATAATTAAGGACCCCATGCGCCCCTGACATACTCTCTTCCACCTTCTTCCATCAGGAAAAAGGTACAAAAGTTTGAGGTCACCTACCAACCGACTCATCTTCCCTACTGCCAGACGTTTGAATGGACCTACCTCGTATTAAGTTGATCTTTTCTCTACACCTTGCTATAACTGTAACATTATATTCTGCAGTCTCTCCTTCCTTCCCTATGTACGGTATGCATTGTTTGTACAGCATCCAAGAAACAATACTTTTCATTGTACTGTATACTAATACATGTGACAATAATAAATCAAATCAAATCACAGAAAGTAGTTGATGCTAAAATATTGAATATATTCAAGAGGCAGCTGGATATAGCACGTGGGCGAATGGGGTCAAAGGTTTTTTGGGGGAAAGCAGGATTAGGTTATTGAGTTGGATGATCAGCCATGATCGTGATGAATGGCAGAGCAGGCTCGAAGGGCCAAAAGGCCTCCTCCTGCTCCTAACTTCTATGTATCTAAGAAAAAATGCTGGAATGTATCTTTTATGCTTTATCCTTTTTTACATATATTTCTCAAAGAAACATTTTTCTTGTTGAGTTCTGTTGAGCTACTCCTTGGCCAGTCTGCACCAGGGCCTTCGCCAATGCTGTTCTTAATTCAGCCACAAGGAGGCAAAAGCGAGCAACGCAAACAGGCCGACTGTCCAGATTTCTCTCCTTCCCATTGCATCAATCTCTGGCCTCAGCTCTGCACTGCGCCCTGACCAGACGTTGAGGCTGGGACCCCACCGTTTGGGGATTAGCGGATGAAGGCGCAGATTAGCTGGTACATTCCTCCCATGACTAACAATGACTAGGCGTGCAAGGCACTCCATTGGCTGTACGCGCTCTGGGACATCTTGGAAGTTGTGGAAGGTGCAACAGAAATACGAGTCTCACTGTGTAACATGGCTGCATGACTTTTGTCCATTTGTCAATGTGCATTTATTAAACCCCCTTTGGCAAATGGACAAAATTTGGGACAAGGCAGTGGCAATTTGTGTTTAGATTCATCAATTACATTTTCAAAAAGAAAAGAGAATTCAACAGGAAATCAAAGACTATGAAGGACAAGAAAGTATTTTTGCTCAATTTGAAATTGGACAGCTTCCCATCAGAAAGCAGCCTTATCAAAGCACACACTTGCACATAAAACTCTGCACTTTTAGTGAGTGCACGGGTTGCAAATGGAGGTTTGAGGTGTGAGGGGTTTTCCTACCTGACACTGAAGCAAGTCCAGGTCCAGCTCCCTCTCCTCCACAGCTCCTTCCCCACTCACCAGCCTAGCAGAGCAGGGAGAGGTCCCGCCTCCGCCGCACGCTCATTGGCCCGCCCGCCCGCCGGCCTCCTGCCTGATTGGCCTGCCCGCCTGTCATTCGGGTGACGCCACAGGACATGCTAATCGCGGCCGCCCGGCGCCTCCCCATTGGCCGCCGCTCCTGTCAGTCAGCCGCGTTGCTATAGGCGACGCCCAGGTGGCACTTTGGTCCAGGTGAGGGCAGCATCTGCTGGCGGATCTGCCCATCCCTCAGGCAGGCAAGGAGAGGGGCTGACCTTCCCTCCCTTCACTGCCCCCTGCCCTGCCCCCTGTCCCACCTACCTGCCCTGCCTTGCCCCTCCCTGACCTACCCTGCCCCACCTACCTGCCCTGCCCCTGCCCCACCTACCTGCCCTGCCCCTCCCTGACCTACCCTGCCCTACCTACCTACCCACCTGCCCTGCCCCACCTACCTGCCCTGCCTTGCCCCTCCCTGACCTACCCCCTGTCCTGCCCTGCCCTGCCCCACCTACCTGCCCTGCCTTGCCCCTCCCTGACCTACCCCCTGTCCTGCCCTGCCCTGCCCCACCTACCTGCCCTGCCTTGTCCCTCCCTGACCTACCCCCTGTCCTGCCCTGCCCTGCCCCACCTACCTGCCCTGTCTTGTCCCTCCCTGACCTACCCTGCCCTACCTACCTGCCCCCTGCCCTACCTGCCTGCCCTGCCTTGTCCCTCCCTGACCTACCCTACCTACCTGCCCCTGCCCCCTGCCCTGCCCCCGCCCTACCTTGTCCCTCCCTGACCTACCCTGCCCTGCCTGCCTGCCCTGCCCCTCCCTGACCTACCCTGCCCTACCTGCCTGCCCTACCTTGTCCCTCCCTGACCTACCCTGCCCTACCTACCTGCCTGCCCCCTGCCCTACCTGCCTGCCCCCTGCCCTGCCCTGCCTTGTCCCTCCCTGACCTACCCTGCCCTACCTGCCTGCCCTGCCTTGTCCCTCCCTGACCTACCCTGCCCTACCTGCCTGCCCTGCCTTGTCCCTCCCTGACCTACCCTGCCCTACCTACCTGCCTGCCCTACCTGCCTGCCCCCTGCCCTGCCCTGCCCCCTGCCCTACCTGCCTGCCCTGCCTTGTCCCTCCCTGACCTACCCTGCCCTACCTACCTGCCTGCCCTACCTGCCTGCCCCCTGCCCTGCCCTGCCCCCTGCCCTACCTGCCTGCCCTGCCTTGTCCCTCCATGACCTACCCTGCCCTACCTGCCCTGCCCTGCCCTGTCCCAACCTGCTCTTCCCTGCCCCCTTACCCTGCCCTCCTTGCCATGCCCTGCCCCTTACCCTGCCCCACCTGCCATGCCCCCTTGCCCTGCCCCACCTGCCATGCCCTGCCCCCTCGCCCTGCCCTTCTGCCCCACATGCCTGACCCTACATGCCGCACGGTAGCACGGTGGTTAGCACAGTTGCTTCACAGCTCCAGGGTGCCAGGTTCAATTCCCGGCTGGGTCACTGCCTGTGCGGAATCTACACTGCTCGCCGCGTCTGCGTGGGTTTCCTCCGGGTGCTCCGGTTTCCTCCCACAGTCCAAAGTTGTGCAGGTTAGGTGGATTGGCCGCGCTAAATTGCCCGTAGTGTCCAAAAAGGTGAGCTGGGGTTACTGGGTTATGGGGATAGGATGGAGATATGGGCTTAGGTAGGATGATCTTTCCATGGGCCGGTGCAGACTCGATGGGCCGAATGACCTTCTGCACTGTAAATTCTATCATCTATGCCCTTCAGCCCCATGACCTGTTCCCCCCCCCGCCTTACCTGTCCTTCCGCTCCCCTGACCTGCCCCACCTGCCCCCCTCCCCTTCCCTGTGTCCCTGCCCTTCCCTGCCCCCATGCTTTGCCCTTCCTTTCCTTGTCACTCTGCCCTTTCCTTCCCTGCCACTGCCCACTCTTCCCTGCCCCAGAATCATAGAATTCCAGCAGTGCAGAATGAGGTCGTTCGGCCCATTGAGTCTGCACCCACCATGTGAAAAAGCATTCTACCCAGGCCCATTCCCCGCCCTATCCGCGTAGCCCCACTTCACCTGCACATCTTTGGACACTAAGGGGCAATTCAGCATGGCCAATCCACCTAACCTGCGCATCTGGGGAATGGGACTAGCTCGGTAGCTCCTCCGGGAGCCAATTCAGACAAGGTGGGCTGAATGGCCTCCTTCTGTGCGGCAAAATTCTACAATTCTGTAATTTTATCTTTGGACTGTTGGGGGGGGGGGGGGGGGGGGAAGCGGGGCACCCAGAGGAAACCCACGCTGACACGGGGAGAATGTGCAAACTCCACACAGACAGTGACCCAAGGCCAGAATTGAACCCGTTTTCCTGGCACGGTGAGGCAGCAGTGCCAACCACGGTGCCGCCCTGAGGGTCAGAACAATGGGGGTAAGGCTCATCGTGACCTTTCACACGACGGTCAGGGGTCACCCCGAGCACCATCAGAGCCAACTCTCCTGACGGTCAGCTCAGGAGCAATGGAACCACGTCAGAGGGTCTGGTGCCCAGATAGTGTCTGGGATGGGGCTATCTGATTCAACTCTTGATGACCTCCCACTGTTGCTCCTAGTCTATTGGCTTCCGTTCAAGCGCTGGTCAATAGCGTTTGAGGAAAGGAATCCCTGCAACGGAAAATGCGGCGGGTCATCCAAAACTCCATCGATTTCAGAGGGATCGGAAATCCCACCAGAAGGAAGGGCCATAAAATTCCACTTGCTGCGGTATTCCAGGATTTGAGCCAGCGACAGTGAAGGAACTGAGATACATTTCCAAGTCAGGATGGTGTGAACCTTCCGATGTTTGTACCTAACGTGAAGCGTAGTCCTGAGAATCCCTACAGTGCAAAAGGAGGCCACTCGGCCCATCGAACCTGCACCAGCCCTTCAAAAGAGCCCCCTATCTCAGCCCATTCCCCCACCCTGTTGTGGTGAACGTATTATAGAACATAGAACAGTACAGCACAGAACAGGCCCTTCGGCCCTCAATGTTGTGCCGAGCAATGATCACCCTACTTAAACCCACGTAACCCGTATACCAGTAACCCAACAATCCCCCCATTAACCTTACACTACGGGCAATTTAGCATGGCCAATCCACCTAACCCGCACATCTTTGGACTGGTTATGGTAACCATTCACCACAACTACATTGTACCAGGCTGTTGCCGATGTGGGCTCCACCTATGGACCATTCTACTGTACTACATGTTGGTGCCCTGGTGGGCTCCGCCCCCTTGAGGGGAGGTATAAAGAGCAGCTGCCCTGTAGGCGGCTCTCAGTAGCAGATCACTCGCAGGCAGCCACTGTTCTAGTCGATTAAAGCCACTGTTCACTTCACTCGCGTGAAGTGATGGTCGTATCAGCCCTATCCCCGTAACCCCACCTAACCTGCACATCTTTGGACACTAAGGGGCAATTTAGCACGGCCAATCCACCTAACCTGCACATCTTTGGACTTGTGGGAGGAAACCGGAGCACCCACGCAGATACGGGGAGAACATGCAGACTCCGCACAGACAGTGATGCAAGCCGGGAATCGAACCTGGGACCCTGGAGCTGTGAAGCATTGATGCTAACCACCATGCTACCGTGCTGCCCTAGGGAGCACTGAGGGAGGACGGGATATTCAGCCGATTGTAAAGAGCGTCTTGGTGGTGACGACGTAAGCGAAACACGACCGATGCCGAAGGTACAAAGTGAAAAGAGGAAATGCGGTAAATACTCAGCAGGGCAGACAGCATCGCTGGAGAGAGAGACACCGAGATCATGGGCAGAATTTCCCCAAAATTGCAAAGTGGCATTTTCGGGGAGTGTATGGGTGCGAATCCCTCCAGACCCGGTGGCGAGATCGAGACCTCAATTTTCAGGCACTTTGAAAAGTATTTTCTTCCCCCCATGGCTGAGGCGCGCGAGGCGGCCGAATCGCCCTCCCCGGGGGTCATCTGAGCATTTCACTGCGGGGGGCTCCGCTCCACAGTACCTGCTCTCATTCAGAGCTGGGAGGAAACCAAGTTCCTCGATTCCCGGAGGGAGACCTCACCCGTCCGCCGGGTGTCGTGGAGGAGAGACGGGCTACAATACACCCTCTGGCCAGCAGGAGGCCACCCAGCAAGGTGGCAGCACCGGTCAGTGCCAGGAGTCTGGCCGAGAGGGCGGGTGTGCAGTGTAGGAAAAGGTGAGTGACCTACTCCGATCAGCCAGGGTAAGTGCTCCCTGTCTCCCCTCTGCACCCCGCCCCTCCGTCACAACTCGCAGGGCCCCAGCACCCTGCCTCCCACCCCGCATCCTCAAACACCCCCTGCTGCCCCTCGTCACAACCCCTCCCTGCTTGGGAGCGGTGCCCACACACGCCAGGCATCATCGAACTCTGACCCTGCCGGCGGCCAGCTCACATTATCCCCATTTGTGTTTCTGCAGGAGAAGCTCGCCCACAGCCGACGTGGGCGAGGGAAAACAGGTGGTGGGATGCCCGAGCTGAGGACCCCAACTCCATACGGGGGGGGGGGGGGGGTGGGGGTGGTGGGGGGGGGGGGGTGGTGGAGGGGGGTGGGGGGGGGTGGGGGGGGGAGGGGGTGGGGGGGGGGAGTTGTTGAGTTACGGGTATGGGGTGGATACGTGGGTTTGAGTAGGGTGATCATGGCTCGGCACAACATCGAGGGGCCGAAGGGCCTGTTCTGTGCTGTACTGTTCTATTCTATTCTATTCTAATGCCAGCAATCCTCATGTGTCACTCCCAGAGCAAGGGGCGAGTTGGGAAATGATGACCGCTATCTCTGTTCTTTCAACGCTTGCCTCTCTCAGAATCCCAAACTTGATCCCGAATTGTCCCTCCTCTTTTCTCATGTAAGCAAAGTGTCAATGTGTGGAAGTCGGGTGAGAGACAGCCACCCCCTGTCACTCGATGCCCGAGCTCACCAGAGAGAGGGTCACTCAGCACCGTGTATCTGCGTCTGTCAGCGCTGTACAACACACTGTCAACAGGAGAGGGGTCGGGTGTTTTTATGAAGTATTGGTTGTAGGGGGTGGGCAGGGGAACAATCCAAACTCACTTCTGCAGTGAACAGTGACACCTGCTGGCTTCAACATGAATAACAGCGCACTGTTTATACCTGGGGTTCAGACCCACATCTCGCTCGTCACCTGACCTGTCCCCAAAATCAGCTGGAATAATCATCCCTTTGAACACTTGTAACGGCGACGGTAAAACAGCGACAAGGCTTTTCCAAACAGATACGTCGATCGCTGCAAAATTTAAAACAAGCCCTGTAAATTAGCTGAAAGCGGAGCAAAGGTTGTCAAAAAAAAAATAGAGAGTGGGGATTTTCGGTCTGCTGCCGCCGGGATCGGGATTGATGCGGGGAATCGGTTTTCACGCCGAAATCGTGGCTGGCGCCAGTTACACGCCAAATCGCAATTCTCCGTCACCTCCACAGTGGCACCATGACGTTCCACTCCACCTGTACAGTAAACGCCGTTTGTGTACGCCAGGTCCGACCCGGGATTCTCCGCGATTCTCCGCTTCCACCGGGGGGGGGGGGGGAATTCCCCGACAGCAAGGTTTACGGGGCTGGTTTAGCACACTGGGCTAAATCGCTGGCTTTGAAAGCAGACCAAGGCAGGCCAGCAGCACGGTTCAATTCCCGTACCAGCCTCCCCGAACAGGCGCCGGAATGTGGCGACTAGGGGCTTTTCACAGTAACTTCATTTGAAGCCTACTTGTGACAATAAGCGATCTTCATTTCACTTGTGCTTTTAATAACCTACAAATAGGTGCCGTGGCGGCTAAGTTAGAGAGAGAGAGAGAGAGAGTGAGTAGGACACGGAGAGGTGCGACTGTGTCCCGACACTGGTCGGGCTGGGGAAGTGACACCTGCCAGGGCAGGGGGAGGGGGCTGTGGGCTGGTGTGACCCCCACCCACGGGACTGGGGCGGTACCCACGCGCATGCCGAAGCCTCCGGCAGAGCAGGTGGACAGTGTGACCGATGCACGATCAATGACCGCTAGAGCGAGGTTATAGTCTAACTGAAGGCTTTAATAAGAAAGGATACAGGATACTTTAATACAGAAAGGAAGCTGCTCGGGCTGCACGGGCTCTTATACCCCGCCTTGCAGGGCGGAGCTACCATACAGGCTCGGCCAATAGAAAGCATACATTATCTACCAATGGTGTTCCAGCATTACTTGGTACCGAAATACCTCTACATAGACTACCACATTGACATATCTGCCAGGTCATGAAGCACCTGCACCACGGGGGAATGGGGGGGGGGGGGGGGGGGGGGGGGGGACACTCGCTACCAGCAGCCGTCACGGCGACGGTCGCCCGGAACCTTTACGCAACAGGCGCCAAGTGGGGACCTGTCACAGATCTCGGTGCACAGGTGCATCCACGCCGTTACGGAGGCCCAATATGCCAAGGCGGCTCAATACATCCATTTCAATGTGGACCGGACCCACCAGGATGCCCGGGGTTCGCCGCCATTGCCGAAATGCCCGGGGTCCAGGGGGTGATCGACGGGATGCACGTCGCCCTCCGGGCCCCTGCGGGCGACAGGCGGCTCGACACAAACCAAAAGGGTTCCACTCGATAAACGTGCAGCTGGTGTGTGACCATCAGATGCACATCATGCCCGTCTGTGCCCGATACCCGGGCAATGTGCACGACACCTTCACCCTGGCACACTCGACAGTTCCTGGTCTCCTGCGACACGCCCCTGGTTTGGGGGGGGGGGACACATTGGGGCCATACACCCGCACTAGTTTTTCATTTCTAATGATTTACTCGCATGTTTTGATCTCTTTTCTGGTTTAATCACTGTACATCTTAAAATGTTTCCCTTTACCCAAATTCCCCGAAGCACAATTTCACTTTTGTCACTCAACTCCCATCCCGTCTGTCTGTTAAATGATTTGTACGATTTGGGGGCGGATCGGTAGCACAGTGGTTAGCACTGTTGCTTCACAGCTCCAGGGTCCCAGGTTCGATTCCCGGCTGGGGTCACTGTCTGTGCGGAGTCTGCACGTCCTCCCCGTGTCTGCGTGGGTTTCCTCCGGGTGCTCCGGTTTCCTCCCACAGTTCCAAAGATGTGCAGGTTAGGTGGATTAGCCATGATAAATTGACCCTTAGTGTCCAAAATTGCCCTTAGTGTTGGGTGGGGTTACTGGGTTATGGGGATAGGGTGGAGGTGTTGTCCTTGGGTAGGGTGCTCTTTCCAAGGGCCGGTGCAGACTCGATGGACCGAATGGCCTCCTTCTGCACTGTAAATTCTCTGTTCCAAACTAACTTCTCCCGGCAGCTCATTTTCCAGGTGAATTTCTTCATGACTGCCCTATTTACCCTTTCCACCAGGAACCCCATTCCAGCACAATTCAGGTGGGGCTTGCCCAAGTCTATTACTATCCCAATACTGATGTCCCCATGAAATTAGGCAGCACGGGAGCACAGTGGTTAGCACTGTTGCTTCACAGCTCAACGGTCCCAGGTTCGATTCCCGGCTTGGGTCTCTGTGCGGGGTCTGCATGTTCTCCGGGTGCTCCGGTTCCCTCCCAAAAGCCATGCTGTTGGGTGACTCGATGGGCCGAATGGCCTCCTTCTGCACTGTAAATTCTATGATTCTATGAATTGGACATTCTGAATTCTCCCTCTGTGTACCTGAACAGGTGCCGGAGTGTGGCGACTGGGGGATTTTCACAGTAACTCCATTACAGTGTTAATGTAAGCCTACTTGTGACAATAAAGATTATTAAAATAGAATCCCGTTTCCCCATCCTGCTGTTCACTTTGCTAATCAGTTTATTGTTACGTCAATTTACACATGATTTGGGTAGGAATGCAAAACCATCACCCTTATTTTGTCCAGTCTAACATCGCAAACTACTTATTAGCTTGGGGACCAAAATCTGTCTAATGTTAAAGTAACATGCACCTCAGTTACTGCTGTCTCCTCATTCCATTCACTAGATAATACAACCACTTGTATTGATATACTTCAGGTTAAGGGATACATTTTTGTTTGGGTAATTGAGGAGATCCCCTGTATTTTACCGTGGAATTGAAAGTTCATCTGGGAAGGTGGACAGGTGAAATGTTGCATCTGAAAGATTCGCCTCGAACGGTGACACACCCTAGAATCTCACCCTGGATTATTACCTCTGGAGTGGGGCTTGAACACTCGACATTTAGGCTGCGAAAGGCGCTATTTAAATACAGGTCTTCCTGACACAGGAGGGGAAAAGTGCAACTAATTCAGCCCCAGCCAACTGTCTACGTTATTGTCGTGGCTGTTTACATAGCTGAAAGGTAGGTCCAGTCCCATCCCTCCTCCACTTCCTTTGTTCACATTATCAATATAGCATGGGTTTAGCCCCCACAACCCAAAGATGTACAGGGGAGGTGGATTGGACACGCTAAATTGCCCCTTAATTGGAAACAAAAGTTTAAAGAAAAAATAAACTTGAGAACTCAACAGCTAGGGAAACCTATCACCACATGTTCATCTGTCCTGAAATAAACCCCATTACCACCCTACACCAAGATCTTTTGATCTAGGGCAGCACGGTGGCACAGTGGGTTAGCCCTGTTGCCTCACGGCGCCGAGGTCCCAGGTTCGATCCCGGCTCTGGGTCACCGTCCGTGTGGAGTTTGCACATTCTCCCCGTGTCTGCGTGGGTTTCTCCCCGTGTCTGCGTGGGTTTCCAACCCAACGATGTGCAGGTTAGGTGGATTGGCCACGCTAAATTGCCCCTTAATTGGAAAAGAAATTAATTGGGTACTCTAAATTTATTTTTTAAAAAGATCTTTTGATCTATTTTACATCTAGAATTGTATAAATGCAATTCCTTATTTGATATTTGAAATGAACTGAAAATCGCTTATTGTCACGAGTAGGCTTCAAAGAAGTTACTGTGAAAAGCCCCTAGTCGCCACATTCCGGCACCTGTCCGGGGAGGCTGGTACGGGAATCGAACCGTGCTGCTGGCCTGCTTGAAAAGAAAATCTAATGCAAAACAGGTCACAAATATAAGGTCACAAATTGTACAATATCCATATCCTGTCTACACAACAGTATTTCCAATTGTTGCAGTAGTCAATTATTTAACTTTTTAAATTCATATTATGAATATACTGTAAACATGTCACGCTGCAAGTTACATCCTCCCACCATCAGTGGCAATGTAGCAGCTCAAGTTTTCATCTCCCAACACCTTAGCTTAATTTTCCAAGTCAACTCGTTTTCTCTACTTCCCAAATTGACATAACCGCTTTGCAGTTTACAAAACACAATTGTGGCTTTTTAATTTTAAAAATGGACAATGTAGTGAGAGAAACGGAGATCCATCAGCATGGTATGGTTCAATTAGCTCTCTAACCTTCCTTTTCCTACTACACGTGTTCTGAATTCTCCACGTGTTCAATGCCACAAAGAGATAACCAAAATGAGCAGCACAAGTGGCTAGCACTGTGGCTTCACAGCACCAGGGTCCTAAGTTTGATTCCCCGCTGGGTCACTGTCTGTGCGGGGTCTGCACGTTCTCCCAGTGTCTGCGTGGGTTTCCTCCCGGTGCTCCGGTTTCCTCCCACAGTCCAAAGACGTGCAGGTTAAATGGATTGGCCATGCTAAATTGCCCTTAGTGTAAAAATAGGTTAGGAGGGGTTATTAGGTTACGGGGATAGGGTGGAAGTGGGGGCTTAAGTGGGTCAGTGCAGATTCGATGGGCTGAATGGCCTCCTTTTGCACTGTATGTTCTACGTCTATGTTCCCTCTAGGGGTTGGTTTAGCTCACTGGGCTAAATCACTGGCTTTTAAAGCAGGCCAGCAGCACGGTTCGATTCCCGTACCAGCCTCCCCGGACAGGCGCCGGAATGTGGCGACTAGGGGCTTTTCACAGTAACTTCATTGAAGCCTATTCGTGACAATAAGCGATTTTCATTTCATTTCATTTTCCTGCTGTGTTATAATTTATAAGAACACAAGAAATGGGGGCTGGAATCAGCCAATCGGCCTCTTCCGCCTGCATCGTCATTCGTTAAGTTCATCGACTCCAACTTCACTATTACCGCCTATCTCTTAATTCCAAAAAACTATTGATCTTTGAATGCACTCAACAAACGTGCATTCACAACTCTCTGGATTAGAACATTTCAAAGATTCACAACGCTGAGTGAATACATTTTTCACCCATGTCCTAAATGACCAACACCGCGCCCCCCCCCCCCCCCCCCCCCCCCTCCTCTCCCCATCTTATCCTGGGACAATTTTCCCCTGGACATAGAGAGTCGAGCGATTTCTCCATGTTATGATACTGCCTCCTGAGCATCAGTGCCCACCCACACTATTTCCAGCACAGGGTGGTGGGGCAGGCTGAGGTTGGGAAGGTGCTGAGGCTGGCAGGTTGGTTTCCTGGGATTTTGGTCCAGTTCTGTGCTGGGGTGTTAGGCCCCTGGCCCTCACTGCTTCTTCCACATTCACTTGCCTGCTCAGCCATATTAAAGTAAAAGCACAGGGTCCAATTGGCACATTGAATGCAGCCAACACCTTTATCCACTGGATAACGTACTCTAATGCATCTAAACATTTTCAATATGGTGGCCAATTTCATGTTTCAAGAACAAAGCCCCATCGATCACTGCATTAAACACAGATGTTGTATGATCATTTAAGTGTGGAGTTGGCCACAGCCTTGAAACCAACCGATCAAAACATGTCCGACTCCAGAACAAACCCATGGTTCATAACCCCTCTGAACCTGACACGGTTCACACAGGAACCCAACCGGCCTTGCTGCAAACTCCATCGATGTCCAGAGGACATAGGAAAGGCCGAAGCAGGCCCTGTGAATCCAATCCTCGACTCTGCATCAGCAACCCCTGGTGAGCAGCCTTTGAGTGTCGATTCCGTCGAGCCTTCAAGAGAATTTTATATTTTTCCAATGACACCGCCTCTCATTTCTCTAATCGAGGGTTATAGGCTCGAGAGCTCCTCCTAGAACAACCCCTCGTCCAGGAATCAACCTAACAAACTTTCACTGTACCCCACGGCAAAGATATAGCCAAAACCATACACAGTACTCCAGCTGTAATCGGAGTGTTCCTTTTAATACTGTACAGTTGGTAAAATATACACTTTTTTAACAAAAGGTTAATAGATTTTCTTTTATTAAAAATCACAAGAGAAAAACAGGTGAACAGCACCAAGTGCAGATTAGCAATTTAAAATCCATTTATTCACAACCCCCCCCCCAGTCTCCTTGCCACCTGTCGCACGTTGGCAGGTACAATGGTCACCCAGTGCCCAACAAGACGTCATCAAAGAACAAAGATAGCTTCCCTCACATGATTTGGCAATACAGCAACTAGGACTTAATGTTCCCAGTTCAAGCAATCAGTAGCTTTGGTTCATGGACTGCCGCCCAACATCCACACACTTTGGCACCACTTGAGTATTCGACCCATGACAGCCTGGCCTCAGGGAAAGCACAGTCCGTCACCTGTGGCCAAATAGGCTCGACAATTTCAAGGGCGAGATGATGGAATTGTCTCGTTACCTCCAGCCATGCAAAACGCAAACGAGGGCGATGGAGTATGGGCTTTTCATAGAGATCAAGTGGAAAGGTTTGTGATGTAAACAGGAAACTGTTGGCATTGACATCTCAATGGCATTGGGCAGCTGTACAAAAAAGGGAAAGAAACTGACCAGATCAACCGGATTGCTCTACAGAGCTCCAGCACGGACTCAATGGGCCAAATGGCCTCCTCTACTGCGCTAACAAACCCTTTTATGATCAGCTCCCCGTATATTGGAAGAGTGCACAGTCAGACTGTCATAAAGGCACATCCTTCAAAACTGCACACAGGCGAAGGAAATGAATCATCGGAATAATCCTGATTCAAAAAGATCATTCACACAACGCCTTTGGCAATACAACCAGATCTTTGCCGGGGGCTCACGTGTTTTGAGGTTATAAAGATCTCCAGGGAGAGCCACTGGCCACTGGCGTCGTGGGATCATAAATAAATCGGTTTAAAAATGAGAAATAAACCAGGCAAGATCCAAGAGCATTCAAACAGGAGGACAGTATACCATCGAACAGATTCAGATACATGACAGCGGTAAACACCTTAACAACCCCCCCCACAGAGCACAAGATTGCAAAAATAAGCTTGACCTTTCCAAAGCTCCAAGTACTGGCAGAGAGAACTGGTCGCCATAAATTGTGCTCTTCTCCTTCATGAACACTGCTTGGCACACAATATCCCCCCCCCCCCCCCCCCCCAACCAGGTTCAACGAGATGCACAGCAATGCTTCAAGATTGTTCTCTTTGTTGGGGGGGGGGGGGGGGGGGGGGGGGGGGCAGGGAGGGGACAATGAACACTCCATAAAAATTAAAACGTTTTACACGCCAGTAACCTTTGCAATGTTTAGAAACTTGCCTTTGCTCAAAAGGCACAACGCACATGGGAATGTTTAGGGTAGCGGGTTCGAGCAAGAGGAGAAAACTGTAGTCGCTGGAAATCGAGAACGGGAAATCCTTAGGAAGTGAGGGGGATGGGGGAATGGTATCTGTGGAGGGAACAGGAGATGACAAAGCCCTGGTCAGAAATACTGACTCGACCTGCGTTTGTAGATTTCCTGGTTCCTTTAACCTCCCGTTTTCACAGCTCTCTCCCTCAAACAATACCTTTTTTTTTTTAATTTTGGCAAGCGCAGCTATCAGGAAGTGTGGAGCTTCAGAACGGTCAAGATTAGCCTCTGTTCCAACAAGCGGACATCGTGGATATCTCAGTAACTATAAAACGCCGACATGCAGAAAAATATATTTTCACCCGCCCACTCCCACTCAGCCAAGCAAAGGGCCGTTTCTTCAGCTATCTGTTAGATGAGTAACAAAGCGATCTCCAGTTCTCTTTGAAGGGCTGATCTCGAGGCGGGTGCTTTAGGAGTACATGGTGAGCTGCAGCCACTGGAAACAGAGAATGGGGGAAAAGCCATTAGTCACCATTGTCCATTTGCAACATCCTTAAATGCCCAATTTCCATGAATCACGGTAAGGGACCAGCCTGTGCACATATTCAACAGCGCGGGTTCGATCACCAGATTCGCAACCCAGGACAAAAATGATGCAGAGATCACGAGTTCCAATCTCGCCGTGGCAATGTGAATTTCAATTCAATTTAAAATTAAAACAGGGAAACAAAACTCAAAATCTAGCGGAAGTGACCAAAGCCTTTGGATTAAACCATAAGGCATAGGAGCAGAATTAGGCCACTCGGCCCATCGAGTCTATTCCGCTGACATTTTCTCATCCCCATTCATAGATCATATCATAGAATTTACAGTGCAGAAGGAGGCCATTCAGCCCATCGAGTCTGCACCGGCTCTTGGAAAGAGCACCCTGCCCAAGGTTAACACCTCCACCCTATCCCCATAACCCAGTAACCCCACCCAACACTATGGGCAATTCTCCTGCCTTCTCCCCATAACCCCTGATCCCCTTATTAATCAGGAACCCATCTATCTCTGCGTTAAAGACAGTCAGTGATTTGGCCACCACAGCCTTCTGCGGCAAAGAATTCCACAGATTCACCACCCTCTGGCTGAAGAAATTAGTCCTCATCTCTGTTTTAAAGGATCGTCCCTTCAGTCTGAGATTGTGGCCTCTGGTTTTAGTTTTTCCTACAAGTGGAAATATCCTCTCCATGTCCACTCTATCCAGGCCTCACAGTTGTTTGTTGAACCATAATTGTTTAACCCATGACCTTTCGTGAAGGAAACCCAATGTTCCCCACTTGACTCCAGTCCCGCCCCCCCAGATGGTTGACTCTTTTGTGAACGCACGAACATGCAAATTAGGAGTAGGCCATTCAGCCCCTCGAGCCTGCTCCGCCATTCAATAAGATAATGGCTGATCTGATTGGAACCTCAACCCCACATTCATGCCGAACCCCCCCCCCCCCCCCCCCAACCCCCCGATAACCTTTCGTCGGTCCTCTAGTGTTTAACAAACCACTCAATTGTACCCCTGGGGAACGTGGGGGGGGGGGGGGGGGGGGCGAAAATAAATGCCACCCCTGCCCGCATTCAGAAAGCAAATCCAAAACAAGAGACAATTCCCATTCCCGAAGGACGGGCAGCATGGTCGGCGCAGGCTTGGAGGGCCGAAGGGCCTGTTCCTGTGCTGAACTTTTCTTTGTTCTGTTCTTCAGCCTCCCCGAACAGGCGCCGGAATGTGGCGACTAGGGACGTTTCACAGTAACTTCATTTGAAGCCTACTTGTGACAATAAGCGAATTTTATTTCATTATTTGACACAAACTTCCTTCCTTCACACTTGGGAGAAGACCTAGTTTCCTTGGTCAGGCGCCTGGCTGCCAGATACACCCTTCACCGTGTTCGAACCTTCCTCCCAAGTTACCGAGAGTTTCTGTTTGTTTGACAATGTGGAAAGTTTGCACTTCCCTATAGAGAGGTTCCCTGCTTACCCGACCGTGCACTTTGGATCAAGTCAAAGGTTAGAATCCCAAATGCAGGAGGAACAAAGTTTACGGTTCTGATAGGACAGTGAACCAGTCAACTCAGGACAAGCATCTAACACTGTTGGTGAAGAGAGTCCAAATTCATTGGAGACAATCCGTCAAGGACGACCCATAGAAACTCTACACTGGATTGAGCAGCATTTCTTTCCAGTGATTAAACCTACCAGCCAACACGGCATCAGCACGGGCTGCACATGGCAGCCAACACGGCATCAGCACGGGCTGCACATGCCAGCCAACACGGCATCAGCATGGGCTGCACATGCCAGCCAACACGGCATCAGCACGGGCTGCACATGCCAGCCAACACGGCATCAGCACGGGCTGCACATGCCAGCCAACACGGCATCAGCACGGGCTGCACAGGCCAGCCAACACGGCATCAGCACGGGGTTGACGTGCCAGCTAACATGGCATCAGCACAGGCTAGAAATGCCAGCCAACACGGCATCAGCACTGGCTAAACATGCCAGCCAACACGGCATCAGCACGGGCTAAACATGCCAGCCAACACGGCATCAGCACTGGCTGCACATGCCAGCCAACACGGCATCAGCACGGGCTGCACATGCCAGCCAACACGGCATCAGCACGGGCTGCACATGCCAGCCAACACGGCATCAGCACGGGCTGCACATGCCAGCCAACACGGCATCAGCACGGGCTGAACATGCCAGCCAACACGGCATCAGCACGGGCTGAACATGCCAGCCAACACGGCATCAGCACGGGCTGAACATGCCAGCCAACACGGCATCAGCACGGGCTGCACATGCCAGCCAACACGGCATCAGCACGGGGTTGACGTGCCAGCCAACACGGCATCAGCACTGGCTAAACATGTCAGCCAACACGGCATCAGCACGGGGTTGACGTGCCAGCTAACACGGCATCAGCACTGGCTAAACATGCCAGCTAACACGGCATCAGCACGGGCTAAACATGCCAGCCAACACAGCATCAGCACGGACTAGACATGCCAGTTAACACGGCATCAGCACGGGGTTGACGTGCCAGTTAACACGGCATCAGCACGGGGTTGACGTGCCAGTTAACACGGCATCAGCACGGGGTTGACGTGCCAGTTAACACGGCATCAGCACGGGGTTGACGTGCCAGTTAACACGGCATCAGCACGGGGTTGACGTGCCAGCTAACACGGCATCAGCACTGGCTAAACATGCCAGCCAACACGGCATCAGCACGGGGTTGACGTGCCAGCCAACACGGCATCAGCACTGGCTAAACATGCCAGCCAACACGGCATCAGCACGGGCTAAACATGCCAGCCAACACGGCATCAGCACTGGCTAAACATGTCAGCTAACACGGCATCAGCACGGGGTTGGCGTGCCAGTTAACATGGCATCAGCACAGGCTAGACATGCCAGCCAACACGGCATCAGCAATGGCTAAACATGCCAGCCAACACTGCATCAGCAATGGCTAAACATGCCAGCCAACACGGCATCAGCACGGGCTAAACATGCCAGCCAACTCAGAAAGGGGGCAGAGGTGATTCATTAGTATGTTGCCTGGGCCGGAGGGTTTCAGCTTGTTGCCTGGGCTGGGGGGGTTTCAGCTTGTTGCCTGGGCTGGGGGGGTTTCAGCTTGTTGCCTGGGCTGGGGGGGTTTCAGCTTGTTGCCTGGGCCGGAGGGTTTCAGCTTGTTGCCTGGGCCGGGGGGTTTCAGCTTGTTGCCTGGGCTGGGGGGGTTTCAGCTTGTTGCCTGGGCTGGGGGGGTTTCAGCTTGTTGCCTGGGCCGGAGGGTTTCAGCTTGTTGCCTGGGCCGGAGGGTTTCAGCTTGTTGCCTGGGCTGGGGGGGTTTCAGCTTGTTGCCTGGGCTGGGGGGGTTTCAGCTTGTTGCCTGGGCTGGGGGGGTTTCAGCTTGTTGCCTGGGCCGGAGGGTTTCAGCTTGTTGCCTGGGCCGGAGGGTTTCAGCTTGTTGCCTGGGCTGGGGGGGGTTTCAGCTTGTTGCCTGGGCTGGGGGGTTTCAGCTTGTTGCCTGGGCCGGAGGGTTTCAGCTTGTTGCCTGGGCTGGGGGGGGGTTCAGCTTGTTGCCTGGGCTGGGGGGTTTCAGCTTGTTGCCTGGGCTGGGGGGGGTTCAGCTTGTTGCCTGGGCTGGGGGGGTTTCAGCTTGTTGCCTGGGCTGGGGGGGGTTTCAGCTTGTTGCCTGGGCCGGAGGGTTTCAGCTTGTTGCCTGGGCTGGGGGGGTTTCAGCTTGTTGCCTGGGCTGGGGGGGGAGGGTGTTCAGCTTGTTGCCTGGGCGCGGAGGGTTTCAGCTTGTTGCCTGGGCTGGGGGGTTTCAGCTTGTTGCCTGGGCGGGGGGGGTTTCAGCTTGTTGCCTGGGCTGGAGGGTTTCAGCTTGTTGCCTGGGCCGGAGGGTTTCAGCTTGTTGCCTGGGCTGGGGGGGGTTTCAGCTTGTTGCCTGGGCCGGAGGGTTTCAGCTTGTTGCCTGGGCCGGGGGGGGGGGGTTTCAGCTTGTTGCCTGGGCCGGAGGGTTTCAGCTTGTTGCCTGGGCTGGGGGGGGTTTCAGCTTGTTGCCTGGGCTGGGGGGGGTTTCAGCTTGTTGCCTGGGCCTGGGGGGGGTTTCAGCTTGTTGCCTGGGCCGGAGGGTTTCAGCTTGTTGCCTGGGCCGGGGGGGGGGGTTTCAGCTTGTTGCCTGGGCTGGGGGGGTTTCAGCTTGTTGCCTGGGCCGGGGGGGTTTCAGCTGTTGCCTGGGCCGGAGGGGTTTCAGCTTGTTTGCCTGGGGGGGTTATCAGCAGTGTTGCCTGGGCTGGGGGGGTTCTGCTTGTTGCCTGGGCCGGAGGTATTCAGCTTGTTGCCGAGGCCGGAGGTTTTCAGCTTTGCCTGGGCCGAGGGTTTCAGCTGGTGCCGGACCAGGGTTTCAGGCTTGTTGCCTGGTCGGGGGGGGGTTTGCAGCTTGTTGCCTGGGGCTGGGTGGGGTTTCAGCTTGTTGCCGGGCTGGGGGTTTTCAGCTTGTTGCCTGGGCCGGAGGGTTTCAGCTGGTTGCCAGGGCCGGGGGGGGTTCAGCTTGTTGCCTGGGGCTGTGGGGGTTCAGCTTGTTGCCTGGGCGCGGGGGGTTCAAAGCGTGTTGCCTGGGCTGGGGGGGTTCAGCTTGTTGCCTGGCTGGGTGGTTTCAGCTTGTTGCCTGGGCCGGGGGGTTTCAGCTTGTTGCCTGGGCTGGGGGGTTTCAGCTTGTTGCCTGGGCTGGGGGGGGGTTTCAGCTTGTTGCCTGGGCCGGAGGGTTTCAGCTTGTTGCCTGGGCTGGGGGGGTTTCAGCTTGTTGCCTGGGCTGGGGGGGGTTCAGCTTGTTGCCTGGGCTGGGGGGGGTTCAGCTTGTTGCCTGGGCTGGGGGGGTTTCAGCTTGTTGCCTGGGCTGGGGGGGTTTCAGCTTGTTGCCTGGGCTGGGGGGGTTTCAGCTTGTTGCCTGGGCTGGGGGGGTTTCAGCTTGTTGCCTGGGCTGGGGGGTTTCAGCTTGTTGCCTGGGCCGGGGGGTTTCAGCTTGTTGCCTGGGCCGGGGGGGTTTCAGCTCTGAAGAGAGGCTGGATAGTCTGGGGTTGTTGTCCTTGGTGCTAGGGGCTGGGGGACCTGAATGAGGTGTCCAAAAATATGGAGGGACATGGATGGGGAGAAACGTTTTAAAGAAAATCTTTTTCACCCAGAGGGAGTCTGCAACTCGCTGCCTGATAGGATACAGGCGGGAACCCTCACAACATTTAAGAAGCATTTCGATGAGCACTTGAAACACCGGCGTTTACCAGGCATACGGACCACGTGCTGGAAAGTGGGATTAGAATAGATAGGTGATTGATGGATAGCACAGACACGATGGGCAGAAGGGCCTCGTTGTGAGCTGTAGAACCAGGTCCAGCAGTGCCTCATTTCCCAATGGACTGGAACTTAGAAAACTCTCCTGAACACACATTAGAAACTCTCAACACTCTTCCCTTTTGTAGGACAATATCCATTTTGGAATAAAGTCTCCCATTATGACGGCTCTAGGATTTTTGCAACTCACCTAATTTTCACTACAAATCTGTTCCTCCATATCTTTTCCACTAGTTGGTGGAATAAGTTAAGATCTTGAGGATAAGGTCAAACAGGCGCTAGGTAATTGAAATCCTTTCAAAACAAACTTGTTGAACTTTAACCTGGTGTTGTAAGACTTCCTACGGTATTATATAGAACATAGAACAGTACAGCACAGAACAGGCCCTTCGGCCCACGATGTTGTGCCGAGCAATGATCACCCTACTCAAGTCAACGTATCCACCCTATACCAGTAATCATTGCTGGAGTTATAACGGGTAACCTTACCTCCACGATGTTAACTTTGATGGAGCCATTGTTGTCCTTATCTAGGGTTTTGAATGATCCTGCAAACAAAACAGAATAAAAAGAAGTGAAGTCCGACCAGCTTCCGCCAACGATGACACATTTAGGCCGCATCTTCAACGGAGTAAAAAGATGCCTCAGGACACCCGACAGGTCCGATCACCGAGCGAATCAGACTCCGTGCCAACACAGGAGATATCGGGATGGGTGACCAGAGCGGTAGGTTTTAAAGAAATTAAAGGAGGAAGGGAGGCTGGAGAGGCGAGTGAGGGAATTCCAGAGCTCAGCGCCCAGACAGCTGAAGGCAAGCCCACCAAATAACGGGGCCGAGGAAATCAGGGCGCGCGCAGAATTGGATGAGCACAAATCTCGGGTTTGCTGGCCTGGTCGGGGTTGCAAAGGTTCTAAGGCACAAAATCATGGGGGAGTTTAAAAACAAGGGGGGGGGAATTTAAAAAAAAAATCAAGACATCGCCCAGAGGGAGACGCGAGCTGGATGTTTGGTCTGAATTAGGGGCACAGACAGAACAGAGCTGATGTTCCCGTACCAGCCTCCCCGGACAGGCGCCGGAATGTGGCGACTAGGGGCTTTTCACAGTAACTTCATTGAAGCCTACTCGTGACAATAAGCGATTTTCATTTTTCATTTCATTCATGTTTATATTTTCACCGTGGGCATGTGCGGCACGGTAGCACAGTGTTTAGCACAGTTGTTCCACAGCTCCAGGGTCCCAGGTTCAATTCCCGGCTTGGGTCAATGTCTGTGCGGAGTCTGCACGTTCTCCCCGCGTCTGCGTGGGTTTCCTCCGGGTGCTCCGGTTTCCTCCCACAGTCCAAAGACGCGCAGGTCAGGTGGATTGGCCGCGCTAAATTGCCCCTTAGTGTCCTCAACATTAGTTGGGGTCACTGGGTTACAGGGATAGGGTGGAGGTGCGGGCTTGGGTAGGGTGCTCTTTCCAAGGGATGGTGCAGGCTCGATGGGCCGAATGGCCTCCTTCTGCACTGTAAATTTAATGATTCTATGAAATAATTGGTGTTTCCGAGGCTTCAAACCCATTGGATCATGGAGGTCATCATGTGGTGATGTCACTGGCCTAGTAATCCAGAGGCCCGGGCTAATGCTCTGGAAGCGGGGGTTCGAATCCCACCATGGCAGCTGGTGGAGTTTAAATTTGATGAATAAAATCTGGAATATAAAACTAGTCTCGGTAATGGTGGCCAGAGGGGAACCCATCATCGATTGTTGCAAAACCCCATCAGCTTTACCATAGCACAGGAAATCTGCCGTCCTTACCAGGCCTGGCCAGCAGGGGGCTCTTTGACCCACAGCAACGTAGTCAACTCTCAGCCGCCCAGTTCAAAGGGCAATTAGGGACAGGCACACAATGCCGGCCGCACCAACGATGTCCACATCCCACGGCACGATAAATTTAAAAAACCTAAAATGGCGTAGTGATTAAAAAACTCTCAGATGGCTGGACTGGGGAGGGGACCGGGGGTTGGAGAAAGAGGGAGAGAAAAAATAGAGTGATAGATGTTTACAGCATGAAAACAGGCCCAACTTGTCCATGTCGCCCAGTTTCTATCACTAAGCTAGACCCACTTGCCCGCATCCCTCTATACCGTGGGCCGCACGGTAGCACGGTGGTTAGCACAGTTGCTTCACAGCTCCAGGGTCCCAGGTTCGATTCCCGGCTTGGATCACTGTCTTTGTGGAATCTGCACGTTCTCCCAGTGTCTGCGTGGGTTTCCTCCGGGTGCTCCGGTTTCCTCCCACAAGTCCAAAGATGTGCAGGTTAGGTGGATTGGCCACGATAAATTGTCCTTGGTGTCCAAAAAGATTAGGTTGGGTTAAGGGGATAAAGAGGATAGTGTGGAGCTTAGGTAGGGTGCTCTTTCCAGGGGCTGGTGCAGACTTGATGGGCTGAATGGCCTCCTTCTGCACTGTAAATTCTATGATTCTATATATCCACCCAGCCCATGTAACTGTCTAATTGTTTGTTTGTTTTTTTGAAAAGGACAAAATTATACCTTCTCTACTTGCTCCAGATGCTCACCACCCTGTGTGTGAAGAAATTTCCCCTCTGGTCTCTTCTGTATCTCTCCCCTCCCACCTTCAAATATGTCCTCCAGTTTTAGACTCCTCTAACTTTGGGAAAAGATGTTGACTATCTACCTCATCTTCGCCCCTCATTATTTTATAGACCTCTCCACGGTCACCCCTAAGCCTCCTGGCTCCAGGGAAAGTCCCAGCCTATCCGGCCTCTCCTTATAACTCAGACCATCAAGTCCTGGGAGCATCCTGGTAAATCTCTTCTGCACTCTTTCCAGTTTAACAATATCCTTCCTATAATTAGGTTAGCAGAACTGAACACATATTCCATGCCAGGTCTTAGCAACGTCTTGTACAGCTTCAACAAGACGCCCCAAAAACAGATCAAAAACATTTTAAATTCACAATTATGAAAAAGCATGGTTGGAAATGGAAGCAGATTGAATTGTAGGTTTTGTTAAGGAGAATTAGGTAAGTACTTGAAAATGGCAAAAAAAAGAGCAAAGAGACTGGGACTAGTTAGAGAGTTCCTTCAAAGCAGAGAGGCAGATGATGGGCTGAATGGCCTCATCCTGTGCTCTCTGATTAACGATTCGATTGTAATGAAATGACAGCTTGGGCTGATTACAGATTTTAGAAGATGTTCTGTTCCTCCTCTCCAAACAAATCTGCACAAAAAGCTTTTTCTTTTGAAGTCAGCTCGAGGGTACAATTAAGAGTAAATCTCACTGCAGAGAAATGTGCCTTTTTAAACCACATGCTTCCACGAGGTCGGATTAAACCCCGAACAGATGCGAAACAAAGAGTCGGCTTATCAAACACGCAATTCATTTCCGGTTTGGGGAATCATGTGTTTTGGATCTTAAACCAGCTCCTAAAAAAACAAACAATAAATGGGGCAGGGCCTGTCACACAGTCTTCCCTCTAACCTTCAACCCAAGAGCTCCCCTCGATCCCCGAACCCCGGCTGATAATGGCAAAGGAATCCCATCTATTATCGCGCTCCAGGTTAGGTGGATCGGCAATTTAGGCTGGGGTTACGGGGAGCGGGGTGGGGCGGTCTTTCGAAGGGTCGGTGCAGACTCGATGGGCCGAATGGCTTCTTTCTGCACTGCAGGGATTCTCGCGTCACATTTACAGGCGGAAAACCTGGCCCGACTCGTTTACGCTCCGTGTGGCTCCTCCCACCCCTCCATATCTAACCCCATCAACGTATCGCAAACTCAACTGAAAAATACTGCGGATTCTCGAAATCTGGGACCAGAAAACGCTGAAAATACTCAGCAGGTCAGGTAGCTTCGGGAGGTGGGGGGGTGGGGGGGGGAGGGGAGAATCAGAGATAACGTTCCAGGTTGAGGATCTTTCATCAGAGGTCAGACTGCTCTGATGAAAGGTTATCACCCCGAAATGTTGGGGCAGAATTTTCTGGTCCTGGGGGTGGTGAGCTTGGAGACAAGGCGGACATTTAATTCGGTAAGAAAGTGAGGCACCTCCAGAGTTAAAATTCTGGGGTTGGGAGGGGTTGGGGGGAGCCCCATGGTTGACCTTCTCACCCATCCACCCAGACCATTAAGCAGCCTATTCATGACCTCTTAAGTTACGGGTTACAGGTATAGGGTGGATACGTGGGTTTGAGTAGGGTGATCATTGCTCGGCACAACATCGAGGGCCGAAGGGCCTGTTCTGTGCTGTACTGTTCTATGTTCTATGCCTCCTCCCAGCTCCAGCCAGGGTTCCCGATAGCTTGTAAGAGTGCGTGCATTGCCCCCCCCCCCCACCCCCACGGTGGTTGGGGGGGGGGGGGGGGGCGAAGCCTCGATCAAAAGCACTCCGTTCCTAACCGAAGGAATCAGAGAGAGGGTTACCCACCAAGAATCACCCACTTTCCCTCGCTTCCGATAACCCTGGACCCCCTCTCCCCCCTCTCCCCCCAACCCACGGCGTCACCCACCCCAAGTCACGTAATCTTTCCCCCCGGAACTCCAGTGGGCTGTTCCAACAGCCGCCAAGGCTTCCTCCTGTCGATCACAGGAGCTGCCAGCTGCTCTGGGTGGGCAGTACTTCCCACCTCTGCCAGCTGGATTGCCCACCAGTCCTCCGATTGGCACAAGACTCATCGGGACAATGGGCCTTCCAAAATGAGGTAGCGAGCACTGGTCTCCCGGGGAAGCCCCTCGCCACCGAGACCCTCGCCTCCAATAGATGATTCCACCCGTTAGCTTGTTCTCTCCACAGCTGCTACTCGATCTGCTGAGTGGTGCCAGGGATCACGATTACACAAATTAGACCTGTTTCCTCTGGAGCTTCGACGGCTGAGGGGCGATCTGATTGAAGTCTTCGAGATATTAACAGGGAAAGACAGGGTAGATACAAATAAACTATTTCCACTGGTTGGATTCGAAGACTAGGCTAAAAATTAGGACCAGACCGTTCAGGAGAGACGTTAGGAAGAACTTCTTCATTCAAAGGGTGGTAGAAGTTTGGAACCTTGTCCCACAAACAGCAGCTGAAGCTAGATCAGTGAATTTTAAATCTGAGATAGGTAGATTTTTGTGAAGGAAAGTATTCATAGAATTTACAGTGCAGAAGGAGGCCATTCGGCCCATCGAGTCTGCACCGGCTCCTGGAAAGAGAACCCGACCCAAGGTTAACACCTCCACTCTATCCCCATAACCCAGTAACCCCACCCAACACGAAGGGCAATTTTGGACACTAGGGGCAATTTAGCATGGCCAATCCACCTAACCTGCACATCTTTGGACTGTGGGAGGAAACCAGAGCACCCGGAGGAAACCCACGCACACACGGGGAGGATGTGCAGACTCCGCACAGACATTGACCCAAGCCGGGAATCGAACCTGGGACCCTGGAGCTGTGAAGCGATTGTGCTAACCACAATGCTACCGTGCTGCCCTTTGAAGGGATATAGGCCAAAGGAAGGTATTTGGAAGTAGGCCACAGATTAGCCATTGAATAGCAGGACAGGCTCAAGGGGCTGAATGGCCTGCTCCTACTCCTGTGTTCCAGCATTTCTGGTCCCATCAATATACCCTTTGATTCCTTCCTCCCTTGTGTAAATATCTAGCTTCTCCTTAAATACACCCATTCATCCCAAAACATACATTCCACATTCTCGCCATTCTCTGGGTGATAGACGTTTCTACGGAGTTCCCTATTGGGTTTATTCGTGACTGACATTTTAGTGGCCCCTTGCTTTAAGCACCTGCACAAAAGGCAGACTGGCTCAGTAACTTTCAGGTCATCCGATCGGAAGAGTCCCAGTCTGGTCAAACCTCCATGACAATAATAATCCATGATAATCTGTTTTGCACAGAGATTGTGGGCAGCACAAGTGGATAGCACTGTAGCTTCACAGCGCCAGGGTCCCAGGTTCGATTCCCGGCTTGGGTCACTGTCTGTGCGGAGTCTGCACGTTCTCCTCGTGTGTGCGTGGGTTTCCTCCGGGTGCTCCGGTTTCCTCCCACAGTCCAAACACATGCAGGTTAGGTGGATTGGCCATGATCAATTGCCCTTAGTGTCCAAAAAGGAGGGGTTATTGGGTTACAGGGATAGGGTGGAAGTTAGGGTGGTTAACGTGGGTCGGCGTATGTTCTATGTAATTAGCACGCACTGAAAATATCAGCTTCAAAACACAGCAGCAACCCACAAATAGCTTCAATGTTGCTGCCTTACAGAATCTGAACACAGCTTGGTAAGACCTATTCCGGTCAGATTTGACCAGCGTCCTTATAATTCCCAAACGTTCAACAGGTGACAAAGAAATCCCACTTACGGAGCATTGCATCCAAACGGACTAAGCAGGCAATGTAGTTGTCAAAGTCCATGTCTCCAGATTCATTGGCGTATCGGCGATACAGCAACCGGTAAAGGTCATCATTCAGAGGATATCCTGAGATAAGAGAGAAGGTTAAACCTCGGCAAAGCCTGCGCTGTCCCCATGGGGAACGCTACATCTTCCCCCCCCCCCCCCCCCCACTTCGGAGTCACAACTTGGATCAGGTTAATCTTCACCGTTTACTGCTCTCTTCTAACGATTCGTACTCGGGTACAACCACACCGTGTCCACCTTCCTCCCAAACCTGACCCATGCACAACTCCATTTGCAATTTTTTTTAATATACATTTCGAGTACCCAATTTCTTTTCCAATTAAGGGTCAATTTAGCGTGGCCAATCCACCTAGCCTGCACATCTTTGGGTGTGTGTGGGGCGAGGGGGGGGGGGGGGGGGGGGGGGGGGGGGGGGCCATGCAGACACGGGGAGAATGTGCAAACTCCAGGGGCCGGTGCACTCGATGGGCCGAATGGCCTCCTTCAGCACTGTAAATTCTATGAGAGTCTATGAGATGTGGAATACTCCAGATTGGACAGTGACCCGGGGCTAGGATTGAATCCGGCAGCACGGCCGCACAGTGGTTAGCACTGGTGTTTCACAGCACCAGGGTCCCAGGTGATTTCCGGCTCGGGTCATTGTCTGTGGCGGAGTCTGCCCGTTCTCCCTGTGCCTGCGTGGGTTTCCTCCGGGTGCTCCGGTTTCCTCCCACAAGTCCCGAAAAACGTGCTGTTCGGTGAATAGGACATTCTGAATTCTCCCTCAGTGTACCCGAACAGGCGCCGGAATGTGGCGACTAGGGGATTTTCACAGTAACTTCATTGCAGTGTTAATGTAAGCCCACTTGTGAGAATAAAGATTATTATTATTAACCACCCCTCTCCAATTGGAAGTTGACGAGCGTAATATCAGCTCCGAGTGGTATATTTCCTATCGCATTCAGCTGTCATTGGACTCTAGTCAGGAGCAAAAACATTGCCCAACTCGTCGTCTCCACAGCGTGGAGATCATTCTCCGAGCCACAAGGTCCCGTCAGGCACAGCTCCTGGTTTAAAGCTGGGCATTCTCGGCCTGGGCATTTATTGATCATCCATTTGGTTCCCATGAGAAGTTGGCAGTGGAAGAATGCCTGCAGTGCTGTTACAGGAGGGAGTGCCAAGGCTCTGAGCCAGCAAGAAAGAATGGCGATAGATGCCCTAGTCAGAACGGGCTGCGGCTGCCGCCCTCGATAGAGACGGCAGATCTGGGAGGCGTTCTTGTAGAAACATTGGAGAGTTTGGTTTTAGGCAGCACGGTAGCATGGTGGTTAGCATAAATGCTTCACAGCTCCAGGGTCCCAGGTTCGATTCCCGGCTGGGTCACTGTCTGTGTGGAGTCTGCACGTCCTCCCCCTGTGTGCATGGGTTTCCTCCGGGTGCTCCGGTTTCCTCCCACAGTCCAAAGATGTGCGGGTTAGGTGGATTGGCCATGCTAAATTGCCCGTAGTGTCCTAATAAAAGTAAGGTTAAGGGGGGGTTGTTGGGTTACGGGTATAGGGTGGATACGTGGGTTTGAGTAGGGTGATCATGGCTCGGCACAACATTGAGGGCCGAAGGGCCTGTTCTGTGCTGTACTGTTCTATGTAAAAAAAAAAACCCGCAATGGCCTTGGGGAGTTTTTAATAGAATCTGTTAATTTATCAAATGGGTATTCTAAACACCAATGTTTACCTCGAATGCCACGGATAGGGAGCACGCAGAACGGTTGCAAAGTGGAGTCGGGCAGCACAAGTGGCTAGCACTGTAGCTTCACAGCGCCAGGGTCCCAGGTTCGATTCCCGGCTGGGTCACTGTCTGTGCGGAGTCTGCACGTCCTCCCCGTGTCTGCGTTGGTTTCCTCCCACAGTCCAAAGACGTGCAGGTTAGGTGGATTGGCCGTGATAAATTGCCCTTAGTGACCAAAAAGGTCAGGAGGGGTTATTGGGTTACGGGGGTAGGGTGGAAGTGAGGGCTTAAGTGGGTCAGTGCAGTCCCGATGGGCCGAATGGCCTCCTTCTGCACTGTATGTTCTATGAGTCTCAAATATCGATGCGATATTTCAAGTAATGGAGGTGGGCTGCCCATTTGATAACGCCACAATTTACAAAACTCACTTAATAAGGTTCCCTTTGAGAGACTTTTAAAGGAGTAGGGCACACAGGAGATAATAAACCTCCAGGCGGCACCGTGGTTAGCACTGCTGCCTCACAGCGCCAGGGTCCCGGGTTCGATTCTGACCTCAAGTCACTGTCTGTGCAGAGTCTGCACTTCCTCCCCATGTCAGCGTGGGATTCCTCCGGGTGCTCCGGTTTCCTCCCACAGTCCAAAGATGTCAAGGTTAGGTTGCACCAATGTCGGGGGGGGGGGGGGGGGGGGGGAGGATGGGGCTTGGAAAGGGTGGTCTTTCAGAAGGCTGGCAGACTTGATGGGCCAAATGGCCTCTCTCTGCATTGCCGTGCGTCTATGGTAAAACAAACATTTTGCAATTGAAGGCGGAGGATTCATCCGTGTCACATAGAGAAGTGTTGTAAAATGCTGTCAGATATGCCCTCTTCCCCCCTTCCCCCCCCCTCCCTCTTCCCCCCCTTCCCTCTTCTCCCCCCCTCCCCCTCTTCCCCCCCCTCTTTCTCCCCCCCTCTCCCCTCTTCCCCTCTTTCTCCCCTCTTCCCTCTTTCTCCCCTCTTCCCTCTTTCTCCCCCTCTTCCCTCTTTCTCCCCCCTCTTCTCCCCCCTCTTCTCCCCCCTCTCCCCTTTTCTCCCCCCTCTCCCCTTTTCTCCTCCCCCCCTTCTCCCCCCTCTCCCCTTTTCTTCCCCCCCCCTCTTTCTCCCCCCCTCCCCCCCCTTTCCCCCCCCCTCCCCCCTCTTTCTCTCCTCCCCCTCCCCCCTCTGTCTCCCCCCCCTCCCCCCTCTTTCCCCCCCCCTCCCCCCCCTCTTTCCCCCCCCTCCCCCTCTTTCTCCCCCCCCTCCCCCCTCTTTCTCCCCCCTCCCCCCTCTTTCTCCCCCCCTCCCCCCCTTTCTCCCTCCCCCCTCTTTCTCCCCCCTCTCCCCTCTTTCTCTACCCTCCCCTCTTCTCCCCCCCCTCTCCCCTTTTTTCCCCCCCTCTCCCCTTTTCTCCCCCCCCCTCCTCCCCCCCCTCCCCCCTTCTCCCCCCCCCTCTTCTCCCCCCCTCTCCCCTTTTCTTCTCTCCCTCTCCCCCCCCCACCGCCACCCCCACCGTACAGGGCTGGCCAGGACGCCGGTCAGATTGTATCACCTGCAGCTTCGAACGCCCCAGGCAATTCCTGGCTGTTAATTGTTCCCGATTGGTCAGCATCATATCTTTTGTAGACAGCCTGCGAAGGGGAGTTACACAGTTAGTTCAAACACCACACGGGGACAGAACAGATAGTCCAAGGCACAGATTCAGCAGAACAGCAATTGCATTATTCACCCTATAGCGCACCTCAACTCAATGTCTACTCTTGGCGCGTGTCCACGATGAGCGGATATACATATCCCAGCAGGGGGCCCAGCGGGCAGGCATGTAGCTACACTTCTTCCCAGCAGCCCAGTGATACTGGCCAGTGTTGGCAATGCAAATACTTTCCCAGGGTGGAAGCGAAGCTCATAGTGCTGGAGCAAGAGAGATCCGTATGGATGACATTAATCAGGAATCATGCCGCAAGGTACATCACTTCTCCAAGGGAATCAGTAAGTGTAGGATTGTTAGAGCTCAGTGCTTGGAACTCTACCCAGAGTCTGGGGGAGGTGGCAACAAGTTCAGACAAAGCAATCCAGAGGCCCAGGTTAATGGTCCAAGGTCACGGGTTCATATCCCACAATGGCAGGATGGTGGAATTTAAATTCAATTGAAAATATACAACTGAAAGCCTCAGTAAAAGGTGATCATGTTGTTAAAAACCAATCCAGTTCACTCATAGAACATAGAACATAGAACAGTACAGCACAGAACAGGCCCTTCAGCCCTCGATGTTGTGCCGAGCAATGATCACCCTACTTAAACCCACGTAACCCGTATACCCGTAACCCAACAATCCCCCCATTAACCTTACACTACGGGCAATTTAGCATGGCCAATCCACCTAACCCGCACATCTTTGGACTGTGGGAGGAAACCGGAGCACCCGGAGGAAACCCACGCAGACACGGGGAGGACGTGCAGACTCCACACAGACAGTGACCCAGCCGGGAATCGAACCTGGGACCCTGGAGCTGTGAAGCATTGATGCTAACCACCATGCTACCGTGAGGCCCCCCTATGTCCCTTGAGGGAACATGTGGGCGGCACAGTGGTCAGCACCGCTGTCTCACAGCGCCAGGGACACTGGTCCATACTGCCACTGGTCCAGGGGGTGGTTTAGCACACTGGGCTAAATCGCTGGCTTTTAAAGCAGTCCGAGGCAGGCCAGCAGCGCAGTTCAATTCCCGTACCAGCCTCCCCGAACAGACGCAGGAATGTGGCGACTAGGGGCTTACGTCACAGTAACGTCATTGAAGCCTACTCGTGACAATAAGGGATTTTCATTTTCATTTCATTTCAATTCCAGCCTTGGGTCACTGCCCGTGCGGAATTTGCACCTTCTCCCAGTGTCTGCGTGGGTTTCCTCTGGATGCTCCGGTTTCCTCCCGCAGTCGAAAAATGTGCAGGGTTAGGTAGATTGGCCATGCTAAATTGCCCTGAGTGTCCAAAAAGGTGAGATGGGGTTCTCTTTCCAAGGGCCAGTGCAGACTGAGTGGGCGGAATGGCCTCCTTCTGCTCTGTAAATTCTATGATTCTATGAAGAGAGGTGCCCTGAATTGAACACCATACTCCAGTTGAGACTAACTCGGCATTTTCTGAAGGTTCGCCATGACCTTGCGTTCCCCGTGACCTTGCGTATCTACTCTCTGCCCCTAGTTATAAAGCCCAGGATCCCTTGCACTTTATTTTGTCTCATTCTGGAGTACTGCCCCAGTCCCAGCAGCTTTTGGCTGGAAAGAGAATTCTGGATTCTTCACAGCGCCAGGGTCCCAGGTCCGATTCCCGGCTTGGGTCACTGTCTATGCACGTTCCCCCAGTGTGTGCATGGGTTTCCTCCAGGTGCTCCGGTTTCAAGTCCTGAAAGACGTGCTGGTTAGGCGAATTGGACATTCTGAATTCTCCCTCTGTGTACCCGAACAGGCGCCGGAATGTGGCGACGAGGGGATTTTCACAGTAACGTCATTGCAGCGTTAATGCAAGCCGACTTGTGAAATAAAGATTATTATTAATAAAATGTATCTCACACTGGTCAGGTCTGGCTTTGCTGATATGTTGGCCTTTATATATACCATTATGCACAATGAATCGAGTCTAAATTCTTTTTAAAAGCAAGGACTTGCTATCCATTGAACGTGGAACATTCTGATTCACGGATTCTTAGAGACACTGTGGCCACTATCACAGTACAACCAGGTCACAATGAGCCTGGGGGAGGCAATAACCCAGCATATACTGAGCCAAATACAGACACAGATATCGATACGTACACATTCTACTCTGGCATATACATACCTGCCACATCTTAATCTTGTTCCACAGGTATTTAAATTCTTCAAAACCCAGCCTCCCAGTGCTGTCGGCCTGGACCACTCAGTTAAGGCAGTGTAACAAGCTCAGTCAAACACACACAAGGTTCAAACCAGCCTCACAAAGAGTTGCATTTACATAGCAACCTTAAAAGTAGAAGGGCCCCAAGTCGCTTCGCAGGAGAATGATCAGACCAAATTTGACAGCAAGTCACGTGGGGACCACCTTCGGGACAGGTGAGTAAAAACCTAGAGGAAGAGTTGGATCTTAAGGTGTGTTCTAAACGGGGAGGGGGTTTGCAGATGCACAGATGAGAATTGAAGGAGCTCCCTGGTGGGGTAGGACATGTAGCGGAGACCAGCGGAAGGGAGAGCGAGAATTTTAAATTTAAAGGAGTCAATGGAGCAGGAGTCAATGGGTGCTCAAGAGGTCATTAGAAACATATCAGACGATTGTGGGTTCAGAGGGTGCTTCAGGGGGCAGCACGGTAGCATGGTGGTTAGCATAAATGCTTCACAGCTCCAGGGTCCCAGGTTCGATTCCCGGCTGGGTCACTGTCTGTGTGGAGTCTGCACGTCCTCCCCGTGTGTTTCCTCCGGGTGTTCCGGTTTCCTCCCACAGTCCAAAGATGTGCGGGTTAGGTGGATTGGCCATGCTAAATTGCCCGTAGTGTCCTAAAAAGTAAGGGGGGGGGGGTTGTTGGGTTACGGGTGTAGGGTCGATACGTGGGTTTGAGTAGGGTGATCATTGCTCGGCACAACATCGAGGGCCGAAGGGCCTGTTCTGTGCTGTACTGTTCTATATTCTATAGAACATATCTCCACTTAGAGAGACAAGGTTTGATCAGAGAAGATTACAGAGGGAAGGGAGGTCGAGGCCAGGAAGAGATTTGAAAACAAGGAGGAGAATTTTAAAAGAGAGACACGGCTTAACCAGTGTAGAGCAGCGGACAAGGGGATTTGGTACAAGATTAAGACATAGTTCATCCAAAGCTCTCTGGTCTAAAGCTCAAGAGGTTAGAAAATGGAAGTATCAAAGACGTGGATAGTGGTTTCAGAGATTAGCGGAGGTATGAGAGAATTGAGCGAGGTTAACGATTGAAAAAGGCAGTGTTCATGGCGGCTGAGATATGGTCATCACCTCGGGGCCAGACGTAACACCACGTTAGCCAACTGACCAATGGGCCTTGCACTGTTCCCAGGGCAGGGGATGGAGTTGGTAGGCAGAGGGAATAGAGTTTGGGACAGGGAACTTAAACAATAGCTTCGGGCTATCCAATATTTCATTGGAGGACATTTCTGCTCATCCAGAACTGGATGTTGGATAGGCCAATCTGACAGTTTAGCAACGGTGGAGGAGGGGTTGGTGAGGGAGAGCTAACCTCTGGCAAACGCGGAAGCCAGGGGTGTCCTTGAGGGGCGGCGATGAGAAATGTGAGGCGACCCCAGAGACAATGGCTCAGGACTGGGAAGCGAATTCTAGAAAATCTCAGCGAACGCAGGGGTGATGGGCAAACGGCATTTGATACAACAAGACTTCGACAATGACAATGGGCGGCACGGTAGCACAGTGGTTAGCACTGTTGCTTCACAGCACCAGGGACCCAGGTTCGATTTCCATCTTGGGTTACTGTCTGTGCGGAGTCTGCATGTTCTCCCCGTGTCTGCGTGGGTTTCCTCCGGGTGCTCCGGTTTCCTCCCACAAGTCCCAAAAGACGTGCAGTTAGGTAAATTGGACATTCTGAATTGTCCCTCTGTGTACTTGAACAGGTGCCGGAATGTGGCGACTAGGGGCTTTTCACAGTGACTTCATTGCAGTGTTAATGTAAGCGAACTTGTGACGCTAATACAGATTATTATTATTAGACAGGGAAGAATGGAATTGGATGAGTGAAAGTATTATAGAGCAAGGTGGTGCAATAACTTGATTAGAAGCTGAAGGACGGTTAAGGAGGAGATGGTTTGGTTTCACACAAGCTGTCATTTGCGACTTGGGAAAAGTTTGGCTACGTTCCCGCCCGTCACTACCCGCCACCACCCCCCCCCCCCCCCCCCGATGAAAGTCAACTAGCCCGGGACACACGAGCGATGGAGCATGGAATCATCCATCAGGATTCAGTGGGGGGGGGGGGGGAAGAAAGGGCTGGGACATTATGAACAGGTCGAGCCCCTCAGCCAGTGTTTGGGAGGTGAAAATCAGCTTTGCCTTTCGCAGGAGGATACATCCATAACAGCAACCATACTGCGGCAGGATTCCAGACTGAAGCCATCAGTCTTCAGATCGGCATCTGTGTGAGAATAAAACATTCAGCATCAAAATTAACACCAGGAATCTATTGCATCCAAAAACAACCAGATAAGGATGGAATCAGAAACTGGCCAATCTCTCTCATCATCACGCCAGTCTCTACATGGAGGGGATGGGGACATTAGGTCCATATTCCCAGCACTTCTGAAGGACGAGAGCCGATTCTCATTGAAGACTACGGGCGAGATTCTCCGCAAATGCGGAGAATCGTAAAGGCTGCCGTGGGACAGGCCGTGACCCACGGCAGCCTTCACGGCCACTTCCGGGGCCGATTCTCGCCCCCCCCCCGGGCGGGGCTAGGAGTGCGGTCCAGTGCGTCACGGCAGCGCGGCCTTGACGACGGTCGTCAAGGCCACACGTCAAGCGTCACGGCGGCTGACGCGGCCGATGACGTCAGCCGCGCATGCGCAGGTTGGACAAAGCCAGCAATTTAGCCCTGTGCTAAACCAACCCATCTTCCATTCCAATGGAACCATTTTCCATTCCAACCATTAATATTGTTTATCTGAAGCAAATGGAATTACGTTCATATAATGAAGGTTCCCTGGGGAGTAGATAATTAGAGACATTGTGTTTAGCTTTAAGATGAGGATGTAGTTCATGGGAGGAGCCAGTGGCTGAAGCAGTCAGGTGTTGAGCTAGAGTTGAGTTTTGATCCGTCTGTGAACAGACTAGCAGTTTCTCTCAAAGCAGTGAAGTCAAAAAGATTCTGCCTGTGGAGAGAACAGCTTCTGAAAAGTCTGGCAGGTTAAAGAGTAGTTTGACACAGACAAGAATCTGCAAGCTGGTTTCCTGAAAGATCTCTCAATGCACTTCATCCAAGACATCTCTTTAAAGCAAGTATTCCTGGGTTGGCTAACTAATGAAAAGTGGATTTTGACCAGAGATGGTTTTTGCTGGAGTGGCGATAAAAGATAGCAGTTAGGAGTTAGTGTTTCTTTGTTATTGTTACGCATTGTTTATCCGGTAATTCTAGACTATTTTCTCATATGATGTTAAAAGTTATTTCAATCCTGTGTTAGTAATAAAGTTTGTTTTAATATACCATGTCTCCATTTGTGTGTGATGTTACTTCTGGAGGCAAGCATCCTTTCCTCGCAGTCTTACTAAGTAAATAAAATACTGGGGTTTCTGTCCTGTGTCCTTGCAGCTGCTGGGGTCTGGTCCAGGATCACAATAAGTGTCAATTAAAATGCACCAAAATCCCAATGTAAGCTATGACCAATAGTTCTGCTCGATTATGTTGCTTGAGCAACTAATGCTGGCCAGAATGCCAAATCTTTAAATAATCAGGCTCTTCAATAATCTAAATAAAGTTAGTCTCTGTAATTATTACCATGACAATGATCAGCGATTGTTGTAAAAACCCATCTAGTTCCTTCCCCTTCTAGGGAAGGAAATCTGCCACCCTTGCCCGGTCTGGCCTACATGAAAATGAAAATCGCTTATTGTCACGAGTAGGCTTCAATGAAGTTACTGTGAAAAGCCCCTAGTCACCACATTCCGGCGCCTGTTCGGGGAGGCTGGTACAGAACAAAGAACAAAGAAAAGTTCAGCACAGGAACAGGCCCTTCGGCCCTCCAAGCCTGTGCCGACCATGCTGCCCGTCTAAACTAAAACCTTCTACACTTCCGGGGTCCATATCCCTCTATTCCCATCCTATTCATGTATTTGTCAAGATGCCCCTTAAATGTCACTATCGTCCCGGCTTCCACCACCTCCTCCGGCAGCGAGTTCCAGGCACCCACTACCCTCTGTGTAAAAATACTTCCCTCACACATCGCCTCTAAACCTTGACCCTCGCACCTTCAACCTATGCCCCCTAATAATTGACCCCTCTACCCTGGGAAAAAGCCTCTGACTATCCACTCTGTCTATGCCCCTCATCATTTTGTAGACCTCTATCAGGTTGCCCCTCAACCTCCGTCGTTCCAGTGGGAACAAACCGAGTTTATCCAACCTCTCCTCCAGACCCAATCTCATCGATTCTTCCAGCCCTCTGGTGTGGCAAACCACTCGGATTGGGAACAGATTACGGCCTTGTCAGCATCAGGAAACAACAAAAGATGGGAATTTGACACCTGACCTGAAGGACAACACCTGCAGAAAAAAAATGCAGCGCTCCAAATACAGCATAGAGTTACTAGAATAGAGGGTTAGGCTACAGGGAGAGACTAAACAGACTATAATAATGGGGGCTGAGATTAAAGTTTTTAAGATATTAAGTGGAACAGATTGAGAGACATTGTTTCAGCTTGTTGGGAGAGATGGGGAGTCGAGGACCAGGGGACAACGGTCTTCAGAAATAAAAAGCAGACCTTTTCAGAATGGAATTGGAAAACAATTCTTCACAAAGGGTGGAATTCTCCTTCAAAAATGATGCTCGAGCAATTGGTAATTTTAGAACCAGGATCGGCAAGATTTCCATTCGCCCCCTAGGTATTAGGTCAAGGTTCTGCAGTAATAAATTTCTGCTTCAGTCTCGAAAAGGCCACCATCTGAGCCACGCTGAACCCCTCCGGGTGTCGCGACAGCACAGTGGTTAGCACTGTTGCCTCACAGCGCCAGGGTCCCAGGTTCCATTTCTGGCTTGGGTCACTGTCTGTGCGGAGTTTGTACGTTCTCCCCACGTCTGCGTGGGTTTCTTCCCACAAGTCCGCGCCGTTAGGCGAATTGGACATTCTGAATTCGCCCTCCGTGTACCCGAACAGGCACCGGAATGTGGCGACTAGGGGCTTTTCACAGTAACTTCATTGCTGTGGTAATGAGACACTAATAAAGACTACACAAAGACCAATAAAGACTACACAAAGACCAATAAAGACTACACAAAGACCAATAAAGACTACACAAAGACCAATAAAGACTACACAAAGACCAATAAAGACTACACAAAACCAATAAAGACTACACAAAGACCAATTTGACATGATCGCATCATACGGGGGGGCAGTGGCAAGGCCACGGAAATAAATCCACTACTTACGTCGGCACACAATTTTGTTGAGAATGTTCTTCAGCTCCAACGGACTCACCTCCAAGTCCTGCAAAGAACCAGATCTTTTCTTAGATCACTGCACACGCCACTTATTCCAAGAGACTATCCCAATTCCCATTGCTTTCCAGGAGGAACACTAGGATCGGGTGGCAAGAATTTCTCCGAACCCAGAATATCTCAGATTTTCTCAACACGGAACAAATCGGGAGTATCCATCTCGGGATATCTTTGTTCTCTCTTCACCTTGGATGGATCAGGATCATTTCCCCCAGTCCCACAAGCTCCGGGTTTTCATACATCGGAGCAGTGCGATTGGGCGCACTTTGCTTCAGTGGTTGAACTTCAACCCTACAGAAATTCGGACACTGTTTCCCAGAGTCCCCCATGTTTGCACCTTGACCTGTTCACCCTGACCGCCACTCACCAGCCTGGATTCCTTTCCTATTGGATCAGTAACCTTTCCTTCCCCCCCCCACAGGCACAATTTTGTCACTCGGGTGGATAGCGAGAGTTCAATGGATAAGTTTTCTCCCCACCTTAAAATTAAAAAATGGCTGGTTTAGCTCAGTGGGCTAGACAGCTGGTTTGTGATGCAGAACAAGGCCAGCAGCGCGGGTTCAATTCCCGTACCGGCTTACCCGAACAGGCGCCGGAATGTGGTGACTAGGGGCTTTTCACAGTAACTTCATACTTCTGACAACAAAAGATTATTATTATGAAAAGAGCCAGGCCTCAAGCTTCCTGCAGCACCCCACAAGTGGCCAATGGAACTCCCGGAGCTTGGGAAAAATAAGCAGAAATGGAAGCAAATTGAGGCATCCTGGGACAAGATGCTGTCCGTTCGCAGCCCTACGTGACTTCTCTCCTGATTTTCCAACACGGGAATTGGTGACGAGTTCAGATTTCTCAGTCAAACTCTCACCCGTGAGAGAATCATTCAATCCCTCGAGTGTGGGAGGAGGCCATTCGGCCCATTGAGCCTGCACCAGCCCTATGAAGGAGCACCCAACCTAGGCCCACTTCTCCTCCCAGTCCCACCTAACCTTTGGACTCTGAGGGGCAAGCCACCTAACCTGCACATCTTTGAGCTCATCACAGAGGGCTGTGTAAACTCGGGACTTCATCCCAAACCAATTCGCTCTCTATCCGCTGCAGCCCCACTCCACTCCTTTCCCAGGAATAACGCAACCACTCTGCCGTTAACACAGGAAACAGTCAGTGGCTGTATGTCTGCAGCACCTCAGAACACGGAACAAAGAAAAGTACAGCACAGGAACAGGCCCTTCGGCCCTCCAAGCCCGTGCCGACCATGCTGCCCGTCTAACCTAAAACCTTCTACACTTCCGGGGTCTGTATCCCTCTATTCCCATCCTATTCATGTATTTGTCAAGATGCCCCTTAAATGTCACTATCGTCCCCGCTTCCACCACCTCCTCCGGCAGTGAGTTCCAGGCACCCACTACCCTCTGGGTAAAACACTTCCCTCGCACATCTCCTCTAAACTTTGCCCCTCGCACCTTAAACCTATGCCCCCTAGTAATTGACCCCTCTACCCTGGGGAAAAGCCTCTGACTATCCACTCTGTCTATGCCCCTTGTAATTTTGTAGACTTCTATCAGGTCGCCCCTCAACCTCCATCGTTCCAGTGAGAACAAACCGAGTGTATCCAACCTCTCTTCATAGCTAATACTACCCTCCATACCAGGCAACATCCTGTTGAACCTCTTCTGTACCCTCTCCAAAGCCTCCTGGCAGTGTGTGATGTTAATAACAAACAGCTTATCCTAACATGGCAGGTGGAGCGATTTGAATTCAATGAGAAAAAAAGTGGAATTAAGAGTCTAATGATGGCCATGAACCCAGCCAGTGATGGGCACATCCCACGATTCAAGTTTTTAAAAACGGATTGCCCTTTGATATTTGACACATTGCAGCTGGTGTCAGAAGACAGTAACCCAAAGCTGTGATCAGACAATCCCTTCAGTGGCTGCGGTCAGTAGCTGTGCAGGAATGGGTTTGTGACCACACCTCAATGACCAGATATTTCTGGTGGCTCACACCCATCTTTCTAAAGTGCTGGAGATGCACTCCAGCAACATTCACCCCTCCCTTTTTTAAGTGCTTGTTGTTGAACGCTTCAAAATTCATCGAAATATACATTAGAAAAGAGAGGGAAGGGGCACCAACTGGGTTAGTTGCCGTGATTGACAGGAGTGACTGTCCTATCAGAGGTCACCACTTACTAACAGGAGAGAAGAGATGTAAACTGGCCAGGAGTCACTGTCCAACAGCGCCTGAGCCTCACCCACTACCCCCCCCCCCCCAGAGTCACCCACCACCCCACCCTCACCCAATACCCCCCACCTTCCTCAGTGTCACCCACTGCCCCTCCAACCTCCTCAGTGTCACCCACTGCCCCCATTCCCCTCCCCCACTGCCCCATTCCCCTCCCCCACTGCCCCCCATTCCCCTCCCCCACTGCCCCCCATTCCCCTCCCCCACTGCCCCCCCATTCCCCTCCCCCACTGCCCCCCCCATTCCCCTCCCCCACCGCCCCCTATTCCCCCTCACCCACCGCCCCCTATTCCCCCTCACCCACCGCCCCCCATTCCCCCTCACCCACCGCCCCCCATTCCCCCTCACCCACCGCCCCCCATTCCCCCTCACCCACCGCCCCCCATTCCCCCTCACCCACCGCCCCCCATTCCCCCTCACCCACCGCCCCCCATTCTCCCTCACCCACCGCCCCCCATTCTCCCTCACCCACCGCCCCCCATTCTCCCTCACCCACCGCCCCCCATTCTCCCTCACCCACCGCCCCCCATTCTCCCTCACCCACTGCCCCCCATTCCCCTCACCCACTGCCCCCCCAACCCACTCAGCGTCACCCACTACCACCTGCCCACTGCCCCCACCCCCCTCACCCACTGCCCCCCCCACCCACTGCCCCCCATTCCCCTCATCCACTGCCCCCCATTCCCCCTCATCCACTGCCCCCATTCCCCCTCACCCACCGCCCCCCATTCCCCCTCACCCACCGCCCCCCCCATTCCCCCTCACCCACTGCCCCCCACCCACCTCAGCTTCACTCACTGCCCCCCCCAACCTCCTCACCCCCTGCCCCCCCCACCCACTGTCCCCCACACCCAGACCCCACCCCCTCACCCGAGCCTCATCCACAGCCACCCACCCCGGCCTCCTCCTCCGCCACCCCACCCCCACTCAGCCGCATCCACAAGAATACGAATCGGACTGGAGGTCTAACTGCTCCAAATGCAGCAAAGGTGAGTGGAGCCTGGGGGTGGGGGTGAAATCCCATTCGTCCCCCCAATCACACTCCATGGAAGCTTTCACCTGCCTAATAACAGCCAACATTCTCCTGCTTAACACACTCCAAATCTGGGAGGCAAGGCTTCAAGGTCGGAGTGGTGATAACATAAGGGTCCTTGTAAAAGTCACTAACTATGACTTCAAAGCGAGGTGTAATCGCACTGCCTCAACGCCAGCCCAGAGTAATCGGAATGGTCAGTATAAAATTTACAAACATGCCCATATTGTTTGACATGCTGCAGACAACGATATAATCTGGACAATCAATCTAATCATACCCATAACATATTAAAGATTAGGCCTGGAATTCATAGATTGATTATTAATATTATAAATTACATCATTGCCTCAGTCTAACAAAGCGTTCGAGTCTCATTCCTTCACCAGGAATAAAGGTGAGGGGGTGGAGGAAAAAAGTGGCTTCATAAAAGGTCGAGGGAGCGAAAGGGGGGGGGGAGGTCCCTCAGTGACCTCATAGCAGGGTGTGGTCACTTGGGGGAGGGGGGGGGGGAGGTCCCTCAGTGGCCTCATAGCAGGGTGTGGTCACTTGGGGGAGGGGGGGGGAGAAAGAGGGGGAGAGAGAGATGAGTAATGCCCATGTCTACGGGGAGATGACATTGCCCGTGTTGGTGGTGGTGATCGGGACACCCTTTCAAAATGGCGGCCCGATCTCCGAGGAACCAGTCTCGCCGCCGGAGTTCAGCTCCCTGTCTTGTTACGCTCTAGGTGTAGCATAAGCGGCTTCCTTGTGGTGCACTTGACAAAGGAAGGTTCAGACGTGGAGATAACTTCAACACGTTTATTAAACTATTTACACTTCCATTACCCGGGTTCAACACTACTGTTAATCCTACTATAGCTACCTAGACTGACTAACCAGTCTGCTACAATCCACGTGGTGGGAGTTATATTGAATCAACCCTGTGTGTGTACTCACTGACTGTCTCCACTGGAAAGAGGAAGATCATGTGTGTGTGTGGTCCTTTATATATGGGTTGGTGTAATGCCCTCCTGTGGTCGTGTCACCTCTGTGTGTATCGTGAATGCCCATTGGTCGTGTCCTATCTAACTGTTCTATTGGTTGAGCGTCTGTGTCCCATGTCTCTGGTGCTCCCCCTAGTGTCTAGCTAGTCTACATGTATTTACATTAACCCCTTGTGTATTTACAGTGATGCACATCACCACACTCCCCAGCGAAGAAAACATTTCAAAGTGCGGGCTGCAGACGGGACAAACTCCCCAAGGCCCCAAAAAATTATTTAAGTGTGGGTGAATACGGGTGTGGATCCCACCCAAAACTCCGGCGGGAATCACCCCACCAAACTCACCCAAAATGCCAGGGAGAATCTCGCCCTTAGTATCCAACATCTTCAGTTAACGGGAAGTATTTGGGAGACGCCTCGGAATGCACAAACATAGTTCAGAACGGTTTACAAATACACTAATGTGCACTTTTAATGCTTACTTCGCCAGCCAGACTCTTAAAGATCTGCCGGAACTTTCTCTCCTCGTCGTTCTCAGAGGCCTCGATCTGCGAAACATGGCGGGGCTGCTCAGCCTGTGATGGAACGGTCAACATATTGTCAGAAAGGTCAACACAACAGCCTAAAATCACAGGCCCGTCACAATGTCCAAACATTGCGGACTCGAATATGACAAAAAAACATACTTCCTTGCTGTCAGTACTCAAAAAGGTACAAGCTGTCAGTTTTATTTTATAAAATAATCCTTCAGAAATTTACTTCCAAGGCCTGGGATGTGCGATTGGCAACTCTGATTCAATTTCTTCCTTGAGGCTATTGCATGACCTGACCCAAACAAAGTTTTTTTTTTTAAACTTGCCCCATTTTGATAACAAGTGTTCAAAGATTTTTAAAATGCACCACGTGCGGGCACAGTGGGCGGGGCCCTGCGGGCACAGTGGGCGGGGCCCTGCGGGCACAGTGGGCGGGGCCCTGCGGGCACAGTGGGCGGGGCCCTGCGGGCACGGTGGGCGGGGCCCTGCGGGCACGGTGGGCGGGGCCCTGCGGGCACAGTGGGCGGGGCCCTGCGGGCACAGTGGGCGGGGCCCTGCGGGCACAGTGGGCGGGGCCCTGCGGGCACAGTGGGCGGGGCCCTGCGGGCACAGTGGGCAGGGCCCTGCGGGCACAGTGGGCAGGGCCCTGCGGGCACAGTGGGCGGGGCCCTGCGGGCACAGTGGGCGGGGCCCTGCGGGCTCCCAGCCGCATATTTCTCGGCAGTGTGCCATCCGCTGGTGGGTGAGATTCTCCCTTCCCGCCGCTTGTCAGTGCGACTTCCCATTGACGCCACCCTATGCCACCGGAAACACACGGGCGGGGGTGAGCTACCGACGGAAACAGAGAATCCCGCCGATAACTACAAATGACATTCAAGCAGTGCCACATTTAGGGATCCTCAGATTGATCGGGAGAGCGAAAGAGGATCCTACGGAGTGGGTTGGGATGGTGTGGAATATGGAGAGATAAATCCTAGTTTCCATTGGAGAGCGGAGCACAGGTGGGACAAAGGGCAGCCCAGTGGTTAGCACTGTTGCCTCACAGCACCAAGGACCCGGATCCAACTCCGGCCTCGGGTCACTGTCTGTGTGGAGTCTGCACCTTCTCCCAGTGTCTGCGCGGGTTTCCTCCGGTTTCCTCCCACAGCAGGGGCAGCAAGGTAGCATGGTGGTTAGCATAAATGCTTCACAGCTCCAGGGTCCCAGGTTCGATTCCCGGCTGGGTCACTGTCCGTGTGGAGTCTGCATGTCCTCCCCCTGTGTGCGTGGGTTTCCTCCGGGTGCTCCGGTTTCCTCCCACAGTCCAAAGATGTGCGGGTTAGGTGGATTGGCCATGATAAATTGCCCGTAGTGTCCTAAAAAGTAAGGTTAAGGGGGGGTTGTTGGGTTACGGGTATAGGGTGGATACGTGGGTTTGAGTAGGGTGATCATTGCTCGGCACAACATTGAGGGCCGAAGGGCCTGTTCTGTGCTGTACTGTTCTATGTTCGATGTTCTATAACTTGCCCATTGGTGTCCAAAGATGAGCAGTTTAAGGTGGGGTAACGGGGATTGGGCAGGGGAGTGGGTCTGGGTAGGGTGCTCTTTTTAAGAGGGTCGGTTCAGACTTGATGGGCTGAATGGCCTCCTTCAGCACTGTAAGGATTTTATGCTTCTAATGTTTAATGGTTGAAACAAAGGGAGCAATGCTAATAGTCTGTCTGCAATGTTATATTGGAACATTGTAGCCCAGGGGGCAGCCATTTCATTGCCTCATGTTTGTGTCAGCATTTTGGAAAAGCAGATTAATCCTACTCCTTTCTCCATAGCTTTGGAATGGCTTCCACTGCCCTATCGAGCAGCACTTTCAAAATCATAGCCCGGAATTATTCGGGAAGAATGTCCAAAATCCACACGGACAGTGACCCGGGGCCGGGATTCGAACCCGGGTCCTCAGCGCCGCAGTCCCAGTGCTAACCACTGCGCCGCATGCCACCCGCCACTCCAGCATTGCCGGCCAGGATTCCTGACACTGGGTGTTTATCAGCGTTTTTCCCTTCTCTCTATCCCGGAAAGTATTGAATCTCTTCCTGGAGATCCTGTCTGGGCTGCTAACCAAGCAAACGCAAGATATCACTGGGGACCCCAATGCAATTTCTAGATTTTCCCCACCTGTGGTCGGATTCACTCAAATGGCCGAATCCCTACAGTGCGGAAGAGGCCATTCTGCCCCTCTGAAAGAGCACCCTACCTAGCCCCACTCCCCCGCCCCCATCATCCCTTAACCGCCACCTAACCTTTTGGACACCAAGGGGCAATTTAGCACGGCCAATCCACCTAACCCGCATATCTTTGGACTGTGGGAGGAAACCGGAGCACCCGGGAGGAAACCCACGCAGACACGGGGAGAACTCCACACAGTCACCAGAGACCGGAATTGAACTAGAGGTTACCCACTGTGCCACCCTTTCCAGGATGGTAGAGGCAAGTGAACTAAAAGGCATGTGTGTGCGTGGTGCCACGCTGGCAACAGATACGTCAGTGCCCTCCACTGCGCACAAACCCTTCTGGAGACGGACCTTCACTGCGGCAGCGAAACAGGCATTCCGGAAAATCCGGACGCCGTTCCCACTTGTCTCAGCGTCACAATTTCCCAAAGCCACTAACCCACATGGGAGACGGGAGCGCCATGGCATGGGTTAGTCTCAGAACAACTCCATCCATGGGCTACATAGAATTTGCAGTGCAGAAGGAGGCCATTCGGCCCATTGAGTCTGCACCGGCTCCTGGAAAGAGCACCCTACCCAAGGTTAACACCTCCACCCTATCCCCATAACCCAGTAACCACACCCAACACTAAGGGCAATTTAGAACACTAAGGGCAATTTATCGTGGCCAATCCACCTAACCTGCACATCTTTGGACTGTGGGAGGAAACCAGAGCACCCGGAGGAAACCTACACACACACGGGGAGGATGTGCAGACTCCACACCAGTGGTTCTCAACCGGGGTCCATATGGACCCTGGGGGTCCATGTAACAATACTGGGGGTCCACACAAAAAAAAATACCGAATTGGGGGTCCACGGTGATATTTTAGTGGTCCATAGAGCAATTCTACTTCAGAACAATTGTTATTACTGAGAATCAAGTAGAAGAAAAAAAATGTTTGTTTTCATGATGAATATTCACCTTTCTCTCTCTCTCGCACTGACAAAGGTCAAAGAGAGATTATAATCTATCTAATTTACCTTGAGGGCTGAAGGGGCTCAGAACCAAAAAGGTGCATTTGCTGTGTTTATTTTTGTGGTACTGTATTCTGAGAAAAAAAAATCCATACCGGTTGATGACAAATGGGTTTATTGTGCTTTAATGACAGTTGTTGTTGTTGTTGAAGATTGCCCGGGCTATTGTCCCCTAGGAACAGCCCGGAGGACCTTTAATGACAGAAGCAGCTTATTAAATACCCACGGTTGACCTGACGCTTTTGCCACGTTTCTCCTTGACAAGTTTAATGAATGATTTAACACAGTAATCACTAGAAACTGTGTACATTTGATATGAATTGGTTATTTTTAGAGTAATTTAATTCAATTTAGTCAGTAAAAAGTTTTTTTCATACTTTTCATATTAGAATAAGTTTGGCAACGTACGAAAATACCGCTAATCCGTTTCCAACCCTCACGGTAAGGTAGATGGACTTTAGGATTAGTTTACCACGCATATAAGAAGCTTTTTTTTCTGTGGAATGGCTATGGGGGTCCACAAAAAAAAATTAAGAGGAAATGGGGTCCATGGGTTAAAAAAGGTTGAGAACTCCTGCTCCACACAGACAGTGACCCAAGCCGGAATCGAACCTGGGACCCTGGAGCTGTGAAGCGATTGTGCTATCCACAATGCTACTGTGCTGAGCATTGACAGCCAATGTTGGCCGCATTACTGAACACTTGGTACCGGGCAGGAAGCAGAGAAATAACAACCCTGGCTGACGTTCCTCACGGCCCAGAGCAGCATCGGCAATTTTCTAAAAAAGTTCCGATCAGGAGCAGAATCGGACGCCCAAGCGAACTTGAATTTAAATCAACTTAAAACAGTAATAAAGATTCAGTATACTCACTGGCCCACTTGACATTTGTCTGGAGGGCAGAACATGGGAGAGAAGAAGAAACAGTATATATTTAAATGCTGCATATATTAAACACATTTAAATATGCAAATGTTACAGATTTACATACAGTATAGAATGCAAAAACAGGCCATTTAATAGTGATAGAAAACAAAAACGTCAGCATCGGTGGTGAGAGAGAACGGAGCTAATGTTTGCGGTCTGGATAGATCTCGGTCAATCTAATAATAATAATCACTTATTATTAGACTTCAATGAAGTTACTGTGAAAAGCCCCCTAGTCGCCACATTCCGGCGCCTGTTCGGGGAGGCCGGTACAGGAATTGAACCTTGCTGACCTTGTTCTGCATCACAAGCCAGCTGTTTAGCCTTTTATAGTGGGAAACCACCCCCAAGTGTTCTGCCTGCTGATTGGTTATGTCCTGTTCTCTGTATTCATTAGCTGCCTACTTGTATCTCATTATGTGCATGTCTCCATATCATGACAGTCACCAATATTTCTTCTTCAGCCAACATCACTAAAACGGTGAATTCTCAGTCATATTCACCCATCAAATTACTTAGACTTCAACAGTAACCAACCCATAGGTAGACTCACTGGAGACTGAAAAAGGCATGTTTATTCATTCTTCCATCCACTTGTGATGAATTCAATTCATTGTGCCCCAGAGGGCTACATTAGCAGTCTCCGATTGTAATATTTAAGGTACAGGATGTTCCAATGTGTCGCATTGGTTCCCACGAGTAACAAGGGCATTCTGATAGGTCCCCAGATCAGTCAAGGTCAGTGCTCAGCAGTTGGCAGTCGATCATTTTAGGGAGCGAGAGAGTCTCTCTCGTGGGCAAGAAGCTCCATGCAGACAAAACGCTGCTGTGCGCTTGAGGAGCTGGGAGGAGGGCTGAGGGGAAGCCCTGGGGAGTCTCACACACACACACACAAGGAGATAGGACTGCAGAGAAACACGGGGGGGGGGTGGGGGGTCAGCTCAATGAAACTACCACCTATCGAACAGCTGAAATCGTGTCAGTAAGTAGCGGCTGAATTGCAGACTCCAGAATCCAGGGAGAAGGAACCTCGAGGGGCAAGATCGAGACCCTGGGGAGGTGGGCCATTGCTAAATGGCATCGGAGTGGGAGCAACCTTTAGAGAGAGTGTCCGAAGGAGCGATGTTGAAAAGGTGGGAGATCGGAAACCATTGTGAGAAAGGTGACGTTTCAGTGAGATTTCAACTAGTTTACTGATGGGTGGGTGAGAGAAATCCATGGACTCTGCCTTGGTTGCATCGGTCATTTACTCTGTAGTGTGGTGTGTTTGACCACAAGTCAGTTTGTTAATTCACATGAACTGCATACACACCCTAAATGCTCGAGTATAATGAAATGAAAATCGCTTATTGTCACAAGTAGGCTTCAATGAAGTTACTGTGAAAAGCCCCTAGTCGCCACATTCCGGCGCCTGTCCGGGGAGGCTGGTACAGGAATCAAACCATGCTGCTGGCCTGCTTGGTCTGCTTTAAAAGCCAGCGATTTAGCCAAGTGAGCTAAACCAGCCCCTTAAAGATACATTTTATGAATTATTTTTACCTTTCTGAACTAGGGAGAGGTTGTTTGTTTATTTAAACCTGGTGGAATAACTTAGAATGGCCAAGAATCCATACAGTGCAGAAGGAGGCCATTCTGCCCATACAGTCTGCACTGCCCTTACCAAGAGCACCCTAACTAGACCCCCTCCCCCACCCTGTCTTCCTAACCTCCACATCTTTGGACACTAAGGAGCAATTTTACCATGACCAATCCATCTTAACTGCACGTCTTTGGACTGTGGGAGGAAACCGGAGCACCCGGAGGAAACCCACGCAGACACGGGGAGAACGTGCAGACTCCGCACAGACAGTCACCCGAGGCCGGAATCGATCCGAGGTCCCTGGCGCTGTGAGGCAGCAGTGCCAACCACTGTGCCACCGTGCTGCCCCAGCTCAAGGCTCTCTTACAAAAGCAGGTGTCCCGAATCTCAACCGTCATCTACTTTAAACAAAATGTTATTGGTCCCTAACCGGACTTTCCCCCCCACCCCCACATCCCGGGACCTGGCCAAGGGTCTTTAAGGCACTGTGTGCTGTAAATTTAACTTCGTATCTAGAGTTGGGGCAGTTCGGCAGTGATTTACAGAGGTTCGCTCAAAGGAAATTTACAAACATTTTCTAAATCTGCACGGCTCCCTCACAAAGCCAAATTGATTAGACTAGTGAAGCCGTGGGCACTTAAAAGGATGCATTATCATAGAATTTACAGTGCAGAAGGAGGCCATTCGGCCCATTGAGTCTGCACCGACTCTTGGAAAGATCACCCTACCCAAGGTCAACACCTCCACCCTATCCCCATAACCCAGTAACCCCACCCAACACTAAGGGCAATTTTGGACACTAAGGGGCAATTTATCATGGCCAATCCACCTAACCTGCACATCTTTGGACTGTGGGAGGAAACTGGAGCACCCGGAGGAATCCCACGCAGACACGGGGAGGATGTGCAGACTCCGCACAGACAGTGACCCAAGCCGGACCTGGGACCCTGGAGCTGTTAAGCAATTGTGCTAACCACTGTGCTACCATGCTGCCCGTTAGCACCACATGGAAATGGGTCTGAACTAATGGATTCTTTGCCTCGTGAACACTGATGGAAATTTGAATAGTGCTGTTTCAAACCCACAGCTGACACTGCTCCAGGGTTTCTGTGCCCTCCTGGCTCCCTGCATCCAGCTGTGTGTGACTCCCCAGCAGTGTGATGTAACATACCCAAGGGAAGGGCTGAGCAGCTAATTACAAGGAAATGCAGAAAAACCAACCCTGGTGAAAGCCACACCTGTTGATAAGGGGCCCAAACAATGATTTTGCACACACCTTGGCACAGGTATTCCAGGGAGCAAGGTGCACAAGACAGCACCTTTCCTGCCAATTTCTTCACTTCCTATCACTGAGCCCTCCACGCTACCCTCCAAATGATTCTTTTCCGCTCATGGAACCCACAAAGTGGCAGGCGGATTTCATCCGAGCCCCCAACAGGGGAACGTTTACTCCCCAGTAGAAGCAATTACCTAGGAGCGGTCACGAGGTAGCGGGCAGGAGCTCTGGCCGAATTCCCACTCTCTCTGGGGCCCCCGAAGCCACCCAAGCAGAGATCAGCTTAGAGTGCGAGACAGGAATTAGTTCTGGGAGAACCGAGAGTGAGCCACTGGCAATGCTATCCTCCCCTTCCCTGGATTTCACCCCACAATCTATTAATCTATCAGGTAGCGGTCCCCCCACATTCCTTCAGTGTAGCTCTGATCATCAGGAAGTATAGAAATGTCCAAGTTTTACTGTAACAAAAAAAAACTAAAAGCAATATGGTCCAAACTCACTATTTAGTCAGCAACTTGTACTCTGAACTACATACAAGAAAGTCTCCATTTAGCTTAACAGATACACTCCTGCTATAGTTTCGCTCTAGTTAACTGTGTCTCAAGTTAACACTTCATTCTCCAAGAACCAGTCCCAAATTGTCCTCAACTCCGTAAAGCTTGCTTCCTTTATTTATTTTCAGAGCTGGGTGACTTTTTAAATTTAGAGTACCCAATTCTTTTTTTTCACCCAATTAAGGGGCAATTTAGTGCGGCCAATTCACCTACCCTGCACATCTCTTTGGGTTGTGGAGGTGAGAGCCACACAGACACGAGGAGATTGTGCCAACTCCACATGGACAGGGGGCCGGGATCGAACCCGGGTCCTCGGCGGCACTGCGCTGCCCTGACCCGGGTGACTTCTAACCCCAAAATGACTGTGGCTGCAACAGGTATACCGGAGGTTCCTTCTCTCTAACCTAAGATAGGAAAATCTTGCAACGTTCGATTCCCGGCTTGGGTCACTGTCTGTGCGGAGTCTGCATGTTCTCCCCGTGTCTGCGTGGGTTTCCTATCACAAGTCCCGAAAGACGTGCTGTTAGGTGAATTGGACATTCTGAATTCTCCCTCTGTGTACCCGAACAGGCGCCGGAATGTGGCGACTAGGGGCTTTTCACAGTAACTTCATTGCAGTCCAAAGACGTGCAGGTTAGGTGGATTGGCCACATGATAAATTGCCCTTAGTGACCAAAAAGGTTAGGAAGGGTTCTTGGGTTACGGGGATAGGATGGAAGGGAGAACTTAAGTGGGTTGGTGCAGACTCGATGGGCCGAATGGCCTCCTGCACAGTATGTTGTCTGTAATGTAGGCCCACTTGCCACGATAAAGATTATTATAACAAGAGTGTCAGGGGCTTTTCACGGTAACTTCATTGCAGTGTTAATGTAAGCCTACTTGCGACAATAAAGATCAGATGGTCACCCTTCCACATGGCCTGGTGAATTCCAAAGCAATTGGGTGGGTCCATCGGGGTTGAGGCAAGAGTTTGGATTTCAACAGGAAATGGTTTGGAAAAATTAAAGGTCCGGGTTTGCAAGCGAACCCAATCGGGGGGGGGGGAGGTGCTGTGACATGCCGTGCATCTCAGTCCCACCCAGTGTAAACCTCGCAGCCAAACTGTCCATATTCAGACACACGCAGGGTGCCAAATAAAATCGGTGTTGGATTAAACCTAATCGTCCCGGGGGGGGGGGGGGGGGGGTCCTTCAAACGCTAGGTTTGAAGTCCAGGATATTTCTAACCATTTGAATAACTTGTTCAGCAACCCTTTTTGCGAAAATAGGCGATGAATCCGGACGTGGAACCACGCCCCGGGAGGAGCCAGTGAAACTGGGACGCGGATTGATACAAACGGGAGTTTCAATAACACACAAACAAGTTATAATGAGCCAAAGTGAGACATTTAGTTAAAAGTTAACTCGAAAATCATATTTTACAAAATCACTGTCACAAAATGGTGAAGAGGGAAGGCAAATAGGTCGAGGATTGGGGGGGGGGGGGGGGGTTGCTGTCACATTTTTAAATCCCAAGACTTAAACTTTTTTTACATCTGAAAATCAAAAATCTAAACAAGATGTTTAATGAAGCTACTGACCCGATAACACCGACAAGTCCCTGCAGCATTTGGCCGGCCAAGCCGCTGCCGCCTCCTCCTGTTGCTCCTGCCAAAAACTTCTGAAGGCCGAACATGGTGAATGTGGAAATTTACACGGGATAAAAGGAAAAACTGAGAGAGAGAGAGAGAGAGAGAGACTTAATCAAACGGAGAGCAGATCAGAGATCAGATCCTCATCAGTTTCAGGGGAAACCAGGCTCTTGGATACAATGTTACAATTGCCAGTTTCAGGTCCTCCTGGATACAATGTTACAATTCTGTCGGTTTCAGGAGCCTGGACCCCCGATACAATGTTTCAATCGCGTCGATTTCAGGCCTGGCTCCTGGATACAATGTTACAATCGCGTCAATTTCAGGCCTGGCTCCGGGATACAATGTTACAATCGCGTCAATTTCAGGCCTGGCTCCTGGATACAATGTTACAATCGCGTCAATTTCAGGCCTGGCTCCTGGATACAATGTTACAATCGCGTCAATTTCGGGCCTGGCTCCTGGATACAATGTTACAATCGCGTCAATTTCAGGCCTGGCTCCTGGATACAATGTTACAATCGCGTCAGTTACAATGTTTCCGAGAATTCTAAAAAATAAATCTCCCCCTCAGTTCGACAGAATGTTGGCGTTGGGAATGTTTCCCGAAGGATTTCTCCTTACCGACAGGGATCCGGCTGGAAGCAAATGGCGCAGTGTCTCGGTCGCTGCAAGCGGATTTGTGCTGGGGAAGCTGCCAGTCCGGTTCTGCTGCCTGTCCCCACCCTCTGACTGTTGCTCGGCATGGCCACCGCCGGGTCCTAATGCACCTTTGGCATCGCAGCACTTTGGACAACATGCGAGGGGAAGGATTGCATTTAAACCTCAATCACAATTTGCTCTTTTTAATTGCCTCACCTCAACTCTCAAAGCATTTACAATAAAAACCATTTCCAAAAAAAAAACTCTCAAAGCATTTCAATATTTTAGAATCCTTTCAGGGGCTGTGGGAGTCGCTGCCATTTGGTGCCCATCCCTAATTGCCCTTGAATGGGTGTTGGGAGAGATTGAGGATTGGATAAGGCCAAGAAATGGAGGGGCCTCAGCTCTTGACCTGGTCCAACAGGTACGAGGCAAGAGCTCCCAGTGTGGATGAGGAAAAGAGCTGTCGGGAGGATCACAGAATCATAGAATTTACAGTGCCGAAGGAGGCCATTCGGCCCATCGAGTCAGCACCAGCACTTGGAAAAAGCACCCTACTTAAGCCTGAGCTGACCACTGCACAGGAGACCATTCAAGCGGGGGGGAACAAAGGTAGTGGTAGGAGATTGCATAATTTGTGGGACTGATAGCACCCTTTGTAAACTGGACCGAGAGTCCACATGGTAAGTTGCCGGCCCGGTGCCATGGTGAGGGACATCTATAACCCGCTTGAAAGGATATTGGTGGGAGGAGGAGAATCCAGTTGGTCCACATTGGGAGAAACAACACTGGTAACACTAGGAAAGAGGACCTGTTTGGAGAATACTGGGAACTAGGAACAAAATTAAAGAACAGGTCCTCGAAGGTTCTAAACTCTGGAATACTACCCAAGCCACATGCAAATTGGCATAGGGTGGGAAAACTAGGGAAGTAAACATGGAGTTAAAGGAGTGATGCAGGATCCATTTCATGGTGCTGGCATCAGTATTGGGACAGGAGAGACCATTGGGATCTGAGGGTTTTAGTGGAAAGGATAAATAGGGAGGTCATAAGAACTTTAAACTAGTAAACAGGGGAGAAGGGGCAGGCCTCAGGGGAAGCCAATGCAGTTCCAGAAACCAGGAGCAGGGCAGATAGTAAAGAAATAGTCAGGAACCCGAATTCTGGGACTGCAGCTAATGGCAAAACTACAAGATGTATACTGGCCAAACCAGAACAGAGATAATAAACAAGCGAATAAAGCATCAGTGCTGAGGGACAGGTCAGGGGGAATAGCCGAGTCAGAGTTGTATATACTCATGCACGGAGTGTGAGGAGTAAACTGGATGGGCTGCAGGCGCAAATGCAAATTGAAGATTATGATGTAGTAGCTGTTATCGAGACATGGCTGCAGGATGGTCAGGACTGGGAACTGAATATTCCTGGTTATAAAGTTTACAGGAGAGACGGGGAAGATGGCAGAGGGGGTGGAGTAGCCTCACGGATTAGAAATACTATCTCCTCTTGGTGAGGGAGGATATAATGAGGGGAAAGCATCCAGTGGAGGATAACTTCATTTAAGATTCATGAGTAGTCCCTCTGGATTGGAAAATTGCTCGGGTCACTTCACTTTTTAAGAAGGGTGAAAGGGGGAAACTAGGGAATTACAGACCGGTTACCTTCACATCTGTGGTGGGGAAATTGCTGGAGTCTATAATCAGGGATGGGGTAACTGAATATCTTAAAAAATGGTGATCGATCAGGGAGAGCCAGCATGGATTCGTGAAGGGAAGGTCATGCCTGACAAATCTCATTGAACTTTTTGAAGATGTGACTAAGGTAGTGGATAAGGGAATGTCTATGGATGTCATTTATATGGACTTCCAGAAGGCATTTGATAAAGTCCCACATAAGAGACTGTTAACTAAGGTGGCAGCCCGTTGAATTAAGGGTGATATTGACATAGTTAGGAAATTGGTTGATGGCAGGCGAAAGAGTGGGGATAAAGGGTAATTACTCGAATTGGCAGGATGTGACTAGTGGTGTACCACAGGGATCTGTGTTGGGGCCACAATTATTGACATTCATTAATAACTTGGATGATGGCATAGTAAGTCATATATCCAAATTTGCTGATGATACAAAGTTAGGCGGCATTGTAGAGAGTCTCGATAATAGCATAAAATTGCAAGGAGATATTGACAGATTAGGTGAATGGGAAAAAAATTGTGGCAGATGAAATTCAATGTAAGCAAGTGTGAGATTATCCATTTCGGACCAAAAAAGGATAGAGCAGAGCACTTTCTAAATGGAAAGAGGTTAATGTCCAAAGGGACTTGGGGGTTCAGGTACATTGATCTTTAAAATTCCACAAACAAGTGCAGAAAATAATCAAAAAGGCTAGTGCAATACTGGCCTTTAAATGGATTGGAATATAAAGACACTGGGGTTATGCTGCAGCTATACAACCCCCTGGTTGGACACCACTTGAAGTTACTGTGAGCAGTTCTGGGCACCACACCTTAGGAAGGATATTTTGGCCTTGGAGGAAGTGCAACGTAGGTTTATAGAAATGATGCCTAGATTTACAGGGGTTGAGTTTCGAGGAGAGATTACACAAATTAGGCCTGTGTTCACTAGAATTTAGAAGGTTCAGGGGTGATCTGATCGATATATATTAACAGGGAAAGACAGGGTAGATAAAGATAAACTATTTCCACTGGTTGGAGATTCTAAAACTCAGATGCATAGTCTAGAAATTCGGGCCAGACCGTTCAGGAGAGATGGCAGGAAGAACTTCTTCTCTCAAAGGGTGGTAGAGGTTTGAACTCTCCCACAGACAGCATCAAAGCTAGAACAGTCCATTTTAAATTTCAGATAGATGGATTTTTGTTCAGCAAAGAGGGGTATAGGTCAAAGGCAGGTATCATAGAATTTGCAGTGCACAAGGAGGCCATTCGGCCCATCGAGTCTGCACCGGCTCTTGGAAAGAGCACCAAGGTCAATCGCAGGTAGGCCGCAGATCAGCCATGATCTCATTGAATGACGGGACAGGCTCGAGGGGCTGAATGGCCTACGCCTGTTCCCATGTTCCTATAACTCGGGAATGGGAAACCCAATGTCAGAATTTGTGGCCAATGCCAAGTTGGGGGGGTTCACTACCACACAAGGGAATTGCGACAATATACAGGAACATTGATAAACCTGGTAAATGAACTTCAAATTGGACTTGGGTGCTATTGGTCAGAAAGGTTAGGAGGCTGCATAATCTTTGGAAATATTTTTAAATGGGGACACAGAGTCAAGGGACCTGGGGCTTCAGCCAAGCAGATTCGTCGAATCTCTACAGTGCAGAAGGAGGCCATTCGGCCCATTGATCTACACCCACCCTCTCAAACAGCACCCTACCAAGACCCACTCCCCCGCCCCATCACTGTCACCCATAACACCACCTGACCTGTACATCTTTGGACACTTAAGGGGCAATTTTAGCACGGCCAGTCCATCTACCCTACACATCTTTGGACTGTGGGAGGAAACCAGATCATCCGGAGGGAACCCACGCAGACATGGGGAGAACGTGCAAACTCTACGCAGGCAGTCACTCGAGACTGGAATCAAACTTGGGTCCCTGGCACAGTGAGGCAGCAGTGCTAATCCATTTTGCCACCGTGCCACCCAATACAGGTTTATACAGTTGGTCCATAAAGACAAACAAGGCATTTTATTTCCAGGGAGATAGAATTGAAAGCAGGGATTTATATGAAATCTATAGAACCCTGGATAGTTCACACTTGTACTGTAAACAGTTCTGTTGGCCACACAAGATGTTTGGTGTGAGTGGAGAAGGTGCAGGGGAGGTGAAGGTGGTGCCTGTGTGGTAGTGTCACTGGACTAGTAATCCAGAGGCCCAGGCTAACACTGGGGACATGGGCTTGTGGATCCTTCTCCACCAGTGAGCTTAATTGTCCACCACCAACCATGGCTGGATGTGGTAGGACTGCAGAGCTTAGATCTGATCTGTTGGTTGTTGGAACTCTTAGCTCTGTCTATCGCCCATTCCTTACGCTGATGGTACAAAAGTACCTCTTTTTTTTCCGATATGCCTGATGTTGCTCCTGGCATGCTCTCCTGCAGTCTTCATTGAGCCAGGGTTGATCCCCTGGCTGGGTGGTAATGGTAGAGTGGGGAAGAAACCGGGCCATGAGGTTGAAGAATGTGCTTGAATACAATTCTGCTGCTGCTGATGGCCCACAGCGCCTCATGGATGCCCAGTCCAGAGTTGGTAGATCTGTTGAAAGTCTATCCCATTTAGCACGGTGGTAGTGCCACACAACACGATGGAGGGTATCCTCAATGTGAAGATGGGACTTTGTCTCCACAAGGACTGTGCAGTGGTCACTTCTAGGGGCAGCACGGTAGCATGGTGGTTAGCATAAATGCTTCACAGCTCCAGGGTCCCAGGTTCGATTCCCGGCTGGGCCACTGTCTGTGTGGAGTCTGCACGTCCTCTCCGTGTGTGCGTGGGTTTCCTCCGGGTGCTCCGGTTTCCTCCCACAGTCCAAAGATGTGCGGGTTAGGTGGATTGGCCATGCTAAATTGCCCGTAGTGTCCTAAAATGTAAGGTTAAGGGGGGGTTGTTGGGTTACGGGTATAGGGTGGATATGTGGGTTTGAGTAGGGTGATCATTGCTCGGCACAACATTGAGGGCCGAAGGGCCTGTTCTGTGCTGTTCTGTTCTATGTTCTACAATACTGTCATGGACAGATGCATCTGCAGCAGGGAGATTGGTGAGGATGAGGTCAAGCATGTTCTTCCCTCTTGTTGGTTCCCTCACCACCCGCTGCAGTCCCAGTCTAGCAGCTGTGTCCTTTAGGACTCAATCTGTGCTGGTGTTATCGATGGTGATGGATATTAAAGTTCCCGCCCAGAGTCCATTCGGTGCCTTTCCCTCCTTCAATGTTTCCTCCAAATGGCGTTGAACATGGAGGTGATTTGCTATTTGATACCGAACCTGAGAAGATATATCCTATCAGGAGAAATTGAAGAGACTGGCTGTTTTCTCTGGAGAAGAATAGATGGAGGGCTGACCTGATGTTGGTCTTTAAGACTATGAAAGGGGCATTTGGAAGTCAACAAGTTCCCCGGTTTGACCACCCTTCTCTGCTGGATTGTCTATCGGAACCACATTAGGATTCTTGAGAGCTTCTATCCGTGCGCTTGTGTCAAATCTTGGGTATAAAACGTGAAGACCATGATGGAACCATCAATTCACCAGACACGTGTTTCCGGAATGTGAATCTAGGCTTTAATCGACTTACTTCAGAGCCAGCCTGTTATCTGTCGATGAACTCGTAGTGAACTCAGGCTGACTCTGGACACGGGTATTTATACAGCTGCACTAGGGGGAGGAGTCGTGGGCGGAGCCAAGGGTGGAGCCCAGGACAAGTTCCTGGGTGCTCCCAGCGCTAGTCCCCCTAGTGGTAGGATAGCGCTACTGCGCTTACAAAGACAGTGTGAATTAACATATATACATCTATATTACATTCACCACATTCACCCCCTTCAAAAAAAAAGTCCAGCGGGGGTCGTGGTCTAGTCTATAAAGTCAGTCTGTCCGGCGGTCGAATTGTCGGCTGAGATCTGCGGAGCACCGGGGTTGCAGCCTCTTGCGGTGGCTGGATGGGTGTAGTGTGCTGGGGTACGATGGGGGACTCCAGGGAGGGTTGTATCTGAGCTTCATACTCTCCTGGTTTGACCGGAGACTGGGGGCGCTGGGGGATGGCCGGCGTGGGGGCGCGGAACTGGTGGAGCGAGCTCGTGGGCTCGGGAGCGCAAGGGGGCGGCAGCATGGGGTGTCGGGTGAGAGATCCTTCTGTGGGAGTAGAGGGGGCGCTGGATCCGGCGGGTGCCAGATCCCGGAGGGATACAGTGTCCTGACGGCCGTTAGGGAACTCGACGAAGGCGTACTGGGAGTTGGAGTGGAGCAGGCGCACCTTCTCAACAAGGGGGTCGGTTTTGTGCGTCCTGACGTTTTTCTCAGGAGTACGGGGCCCGGCGTCCTCAGCCATGCCGGAAGTGAGACACCCGTGGTAGTGCCCCTGGAAAAAATGAAGAGCCTCTCGTGAGAGGTCTGGTTTGTCGCTGTACACAAAGGGGACCTAATAGCGTGGAGCGCATCTGGGAGGACTTCCTGCCACTGGGAGACTTGGAGCTTTCTAGACTGGAAGGTCAGCAGGACGGTCTTCCAGACCGTCACGTTCTCCCTATCCATCTGCCCGTTCCCCCTGGGGTTGTAGCTGGTAGTCCTGCTCAAGGCAATGCCCTTGTCGAGCAGGTACTGACGCAGCTCGTCGCTCATGAAGGACGAACCCCGGTTGCTGTGCACATAGCTGGGGAAACCAAACAGGGTGAAGACACTGTGCAGGGCCCTAATGACTGTGAGGGAGGTCATGTCGAGGCATGGGATAGCGAATGGGAAATGGGAGAACTCGTCTACGACGTTTAAGAAGTAAACGTTCTTGTTAGTTGAGGGGAGTGGCCCCTTGAAATCAATCGTGAGGCGTTCAAAGGGCCTAGAAGCCTTGACCAGGTGGGCCCTGTCTGGTCTATAGAAGTGCGGTTTGCACTCCGCACAGATCGGGCAGTCCCTGGTGACCGCTTTTACCTCCTCGTTGGAGAAAGGCAGGTTTCGGGCCCTGATGTAGTGGGCGAGCCGGGTGACCCCCGGGTGGCAGAGGTCATTGTGGATGACTTTCAATCGGTCAATCTGCGCGCTGGCGCATGTCCCTCGAGATAGGGCATCCGGAGGCTCGTTGAGCTTCCCGGGTCGATATTTGATATCGTAATTGTAGGTGGAGAGTTCGATCCTCCACCTCAGAATTTTATCGTTTTTTATTTTGCCCCTTTGCGAGTTGTCAAACATGAAGGCAACCGATCTTTGGTCGGTGATGAGGGTGAACCTCCTACCTGCGAGGTAGTGCCTCCAGTGACGGATAGCCTCCACAATGGCTTGTGCTTCTTTCTCGACTGATGAGTGTCGGAGTTCTGAAGCGGAGAGGGTACGGGAGAAAAATGCAACTGGTCTCCCTGCCTGATTTAACGTGGCTGCAAGAGCGACCTCTGAGGCGTCGCTCTCTACCTGAAATGGGGTGGATTCATCCACCGCCCGCATGGCCGCTTTGGCGATGTCCTCCTTGATGCCGTCGAAGGCCTGGCGTGCCTCGGCTGACAGGGGAAATCGTGTGGTCCTAAAGAGTGGGCGGGCTTTGTCCGCATATTGAGGGACCCACTGGGCGTAGTAGGAAAAAAATCCCAAGCACCGTTTGAGGGCCTTGGGACAATGAGGGGGAGGGAGTTCTAAGATACAGTCCGGGTAGGGGCCCAGGACTCCGTTCTCCACGACGTAGCCGAGGATGGCTAGTCTGGATGTGCGGAAAACGTATTTCTCCTTGTTGTTCATGAGGTTCAGTTTCTGTGCCGTCTGGAGAAAACAGTGGAGGTTGGCGTCGTGGTCCTGCTGGTCATAGCCGCAGATGGTGACATTGTCCAAGTACGGAAACGTGGCCCGCAGCCCGTACTGGTCCACCATTCGGTCCATTGCTCGTTAGAACACCGAGACCCCATTCGTGACGCCGAAAGGGACCCGGAGGAAATGGAAGAGGCGGCCATCGGCCTCGAATGCCATGTAGTGGCGGTCCTCCGGGCGGATTGGGAGCTAGTGGTATGCAGACTTCAGATCCACCGTGGAAAAGAGCCGGTACTGGGCGATCTGGTTTACCATGTCTGCAATCCTGGGGAGGGGATACGCGTCGAGGAGCGTAAATCTATTTATAGTCTGACTGTAGTCAACCACCAAACGGAATTTTTCCCCGGTCTTAACGACCACCACCTGAGCTCTCCAGGGACTATTGCTGGCCTCTATAACCCCCTCACTGAGTAGCCTTCGGACCTCTGCTCTGACAAATACCCTATCCTGCAGGCTATACCGCCTGCTACGAGTGGCTACGGGTTTACAGTCCTTAGTGAGATTGGCAAAGAGGAGGGGGGATTCGCAGCGTAGCGAGGCTGCAGATCGTGAGTGGGGGCAGGGGCCCTCCAAAGCTGAGGGTGAGGCTCTTGAGGTTGCATTGAAAGTCTAGGCTTAATAAGAGTGGCGCGCAGAGTTCGGGCAAAACGTAGAGTTTGAATTTCGAGTAACTAGCGCCTCGGATTGTGAGTGTCGCGGCGGTGCGCCCCTGGATCTGGACCGAGTGGGAGCCTGAAGCGAGCGCGATAGTTTGCTGCACGGGGAAAACGGGGAGCGAACAGCGTCTTACCAGGTCTGGATGTATGAAGCTCTCAGTGCTCCCGGAGTCGAAGAGGCATGGTGTTTTGTACCCGTTGATATGGACCTCTGCCATTGAGTTTTGTAGATTCTTTGGTCGTGATTGGTCCAGGGTGACCGCGCTGAGTTGCGGGTAGTCGGCGGCTTGATCAGCTGTGCTGGAGTGGCCCCGTGATGACTGAGTTCATAGTTTAATTCGAATTCCTCTGCTGAGTTGTCCGAGCGCGGAGATGCCAATCGGGCCCGTGGATCGCACGTGGCGGGCGGCGAGGAAGATGACGTCCAAGATGGCGGCCCCCATGAGTCGCACGTGGCGGGCGGCGAGGAATATGGCATCCAAGATGGCGGCCCCCATGAGTCGCATGTGGCCGGCCGCGTGTGGAGGTTTTCCAAGATGGCGGCCCTCATGGATCGCACGTGGCTGAAGGGGGCGGAGTCGGGGCGTTTCGGGCCCCGCGGGGCTGCGAGTGAGGGGAGCGATTACTGCGAGTCGCTGGGGAGTTGGAACCTGGGGCCCTTTTTGCAAGGCACACTCTTGCGTAATGGCCTTTTCGCCCGCAGCTGCTGCAGGTCGCGTTGCGGGCCGGGCAGTGCTGCCGCGGGTGCTGGTTCTGGCCACAGAAATGGCAGGTTGGAGCAGCATAGTGGCTGGCTGGGGCAGCATGGTGGCTGGCTGGGGCAGCATAGTGGCTGGCTGGGGCAGCATAGTGGCTCCCCCAGACCTGTGCTACGCGGCCGCCCAGCCACCATACTGCCCCAGCCAGCCACTGTGAAGCGGCAGTGCTAACCACTGTGCTACCGTGCCGCCCACGAAACGGGGGAAGGCGCAAACGCATTCCTCCACTACCCCAAATCCTTCAGACGAGGATCCCGCATTTGGGGACATCGCAGGCGCAATGGGCTGGCCTCATCCTGGGTGAACCACTTTCTTGATCATGGTTTGACCCCTGCCAGGTAAGTAACGGGAGCGACAGCCTAGCTAAGTGGTCACATGTGCGCCGATTAGTACTCCTTTCTGAATGGAGAAGCTGGCGAAAGGGCTGCTGCAGGGACCTGAGGAGGCCAGGAGCCATCTTCGCTCCCGGGCAATGAGCCCTGGGGCACTGGGGTTGGTGCAGGGGCAAGGGGCGTGTTATGCTTCCGCCTTGTTTACTTCAATTATCTTGTTCATTTATAATTATCTCAGAATTAAATGTTGTGTTTTGATGTTGCAGTAAGACATTTGTAGAAGCTTGTAAAGTTTAATGTCAGACATTTACTAAGAAAAAATATTTGCTACATAGAAAAACGTTGAAGCTGTTAACATTTAACTTAATGTTTAACTTCATCAGCTGAACAATGACATTAAACTGTCTCAACTTTTACAAATTTCTTGCAATAAATATATTTTCTCACTTAAACACAACGGTCAATAAAATACATCTGTCCACATAAACATGACAGTTCTGTCTATTTGTAAAGAGGAGGGAGAGAAGAGGGAAGGGAGGGAAGAGAGGGTTTTGACATATCAATTGTTAATGTTACAAGCTCAACATCCGAAAGCAGCAGCTGCGGAGGCACAGTGCCCTGGCCCACATCTCCTCTGACATCATTTTGGGATGTCCTTTGGCAGTACACTCTGAGGGGTGGGTGATTGATTCTCTGCAATACCTGTCAGACAGATAGTTCACATTAGCTTGCATATATATCAACTAAGGCATTTGAAATAATCACTGAGGCTTGTAAGGATGAACATTACATGAGGGAGACTCATAAACAACTCATCTTAAAATACATTGCAAAATCCAAATGTACTTTAGCTCTGAATCAGCTGGAAGGACAGGTGTGCTAACATTAATGTCCTTAGCTCACTGGGCTAAATCGCTGGCTTTTGAAGCAGACCAAGCAGGCCAGCAGCACGGTTCGATTCCTGTACCAGTCTCCCCGGACAGGCGCCGGAATGTGGTGACTAGGGGCTTTTCACAGTAACTTCATTGAAGCCTACTCGTGACAATAAGCGATTTTCATTTCATTTTTCATTTACTCAGAGAGTGGTTAGGTTGTGGAATGGACTGCCTGCTGTGATAGTGGAGATGGACACTTTAGGAACTTTCAAGCGGTTATTGGATAGGCGCATGGAGCACACCAGAATGACAGGGAGTGGGATAGCTTGATCTCGGACAAAGCTCGGCACAACATCGAGGGCCGAAGGGCCTGTTCTGTGCTGTACTGTTCTATGTACTATGTCCTATGATTTCTAGATCTCCCTCCACCTGGCCCCTTACCCTCCTTCCTATTTAAAGCTCTATCCACAAGCCATTTAAAGTGCAGCCCATTACAGTGGAATAGCTCCCTCTATCTGTGTCACTGGCCCATGAACTGAAACCCCTCCTCACGTCCCACTTTGAGCCACATGTTTAATTGCATGCCTCAGTCATCTTGTAACCAGGGCCTCAGGTTTATCTCCCCTCCCTCCCCCCCCCAGCTGGTGGGAACAGATGTGGGGGGACCTCCCAGTCCAGATGTGACCCTCCTCCTCCAGCTCTGACCCCTCCTCCTCCAGCTCTGACTCCTCCTCCTCCAGCTCTGACCACTCCCACTCCAGCTCTGACCCCTCCCACTCCAGCTCTGACTCCTCCTCCTCCAGTTCTGACCCCTCCCACTCCAGCTCTGACTCCTCCTCCTCCTCCAGCTCTGACCCTCCCACTTCAGCTCTGACCCCTCCCATTCCAGCTCTGACTCCTCCAGCTCTGACCCCTCCCACTCCAGCTCTGACTCCTCCTCCTCCAGCTCTGACCCTTCCACTCCAGCTCTGACCCCTCCCATTCCAGCTCTGACTCCTCCACCTCTGACCCCTCCCACTCCAGCTCCTCCTCCTCCTCCTCCAGCTCTGACCCCTCCCACTCAAGCTCAGACTCCTCCTCCTCCAGCTCTGACTCCTCCTCCTCCAGCTCTGACCCCTCCCACTCCAGATCTGCCTCCTCCTCCTCCAGCTCTGACCCCTCCCACTCAAGCTCAGACTCCCCCTCCAGCTCTGACTGCTCTTCCTCCAGCTCGGACCCCTCCCACCAGCTCTGACTCCTCCTCCTCCAGCTCTGACTCCTTCCTCTCCAGCTCTGACTCCTCCTCCTGCTGATTCATAGAAACCCAACAGTGCAGAAGGTAGGCCATTCAGCCCGTTGAGTCTGCACCGACCCTCTGAAAGAGAACCCTACCCCACTTCTCCACCCTATCCCTGTAACACTAACCTGCACACTCCTGGACACTATGGGGCAATTTATCATGGCCAATCCACCCAACCTGCACGTCTTTGGACTGTGGGAGGAAACCGGAGCACCCGGAGGAAACCCACGCAGATACAAAAGACGTTAGGTAATTTGGACACTCTGAATTCTCCCTCTGTGTACCCGAACAGGCGCCGGAATGTGGCAACTAGGGGCTTTTCACAGTAACTTCATTGCAGTGTTAATTAAGCCTACTTGTGACAGTAAAGGTTTCTAAAAAATAAGTACCATTCATCATAACTCGAATGTTGTAAAGTTGAGGATGGCCTGTATCTATGATCATGGAGGCATTAACCCTTCACATTGTTAAAGTCAAGAATTAAAGAATTTCGTATCAGCACAGTAAGGCCTGGATGTTTAAATGAGATGGGAGGAGGCCATTATTAACAGTGAATCAGACTAATGGTATGTGTCTCCAGGCAGGCACACCCTTATCGTGATTACTCACCGGGGTGCGTTGCTTCAATTCTCTGAAGTGATTCCCCTGTTAACACTTTGAACTTCACAAACACGGCACGGCACAGTGGTTAGCACTGCTGCCTCACAGCGCCAGGATCCCGGGTCCGATTCCCGGCTGGGTCACTGTCTGCGCGGAGTCTGCACGTTCTCCCCGTGTCTGCGTGGGTTTCCTCCGGGTGCTCCAGTTTCCTCCCACAGTCCAAAGACCTGCAGGTTAGGTGGATTGGCCATTATCAATACGCGGGGTTACGGTAGGGCAGGGGAGTGGGCCTGGCTAAGGGTGTTCTTTCAGGTGTCATAGATCATAGAACTTAGATCATAGAATTTACAGTGCAGAAGGAGGCCATTCAACCCATCGAGTCTGCACCGGCTCTTGGAAAGAGCATCCTACCCAAGGTCAACATCTCCACCCTATCCCCCAGTAACCCCACCCAACAATAAGGGCAATTTTGGACAGTAAGGTCAATTTATCATGGCCAATCCACCTAACAGATTCGATGGACTGAATGACCTCCTTCCGCACTGTAGGGATCCGTGGATTCTATATCGGAGCCCACACTCAGTCCAGAGTTGGTCAACAACTGCATTTTGATGCAACTACCATGGAATCATCGAAAATGTATGGCAGGGAATTCATCCAGGGATACTGAGGGTCGTTAGAGTGGAAATTCCAGAGGCATTGGCCATACTTTTTCAGTCTTCCTTAGACTCAGGGGTAGTTCCAGAGGACAGGAGAATTGTAAATATTACGCCCTTGTACAATAAAGGATGTGGAGCTAAACCCAGAAACTACAGAGCAGTTAGTTTTACTTCCCAAGTCGGGAAGAAAGCAATAATCTGGGCTAAAATGTGGCACATGGACAAAAGCGGGTTCATTAAGGAAAGGCAGCATGGATTTGTTAAAGGCACATTGTGTTGAACGGACTTGCTAGAATTATTCAAAGAGGTAACAGAGAGGGTCGATGTGGGTAATGCGGTTGATGTGGTTTAGAGGGACTTCCAAATGGGTTTCGATACAGTGCCAAACAACAGACCTGTGAGAAAAGTCATAGCTCGTGGAATAAAGGGACAGGAGTAGATACAAAGTTGGTTGAGTGACAGGAAACAGATTAATGGTGAGTGGATGTTTTTCAGGACTGGAGAAGGGTTGCAGTGGAGTTTCCCAGGGGTCGGTAATGGGACCCTGGCTTATCCTGATATATATTCATGACCTACATCTTGGTGTGCAAGGAGGACTGTGAGGTTGATAGTTCAGAAGGTCAAAAAGACAGAGGCAAGTTGAGTGAAACAGGCAGACAATTGGTCGACGAACCTCAATGCAGAGAAACGGCAGCACCGTGGCTAGCACTGTTGCTTCACAGCTCCAGGGTCTCAGGTTCGATTCTCGGCTTGGGTCAGTGTCTGTTCCGTGTCTGCACGTTCTCCCCCGTGTCTGCGTGAGTTTCCTCCGGGTGCTCACCCGGTTTCTTCCCACGAGTCCCGAAAGACGTGCTGTTAGGCGAATTGGACATTCTGAATTCTTTCTGTGTACCCGAACAGGCGCCGGAGTGTGGCGACTGGGGGCTTTTCACAGTAACTTCATTGCAGTGTTAATGTAAGCCTACTTGCGACAATAATAGAGATTATTATTATTAGATTCTTATTATTACATAAGACATAGGAGCAGAATTAGACCACTCGGCCCATCGAGTCTGCTCTGCCGTTCAATCGTTGCTGATATTTTCTCATCCCCATTCTCCTGCCTTCTCCCCATAACCCCTGATCCCCTTATTAATCAAGAACCTATCTATCTCTGCCTTAAAGACACTCAGTGATTTGACGTCTACAGCCTTCTGCGGCAAAGAGTTCCATAGATTCACCACCCTCTGGCTGAAGAAATTCCTCCTCATCTCTGTTTCAAAGGATTGTCCCTTTAGAACATAGAACATAGAACATTACAGCGCAGTACGGGCCCTTCGGCCCTCGATGTTGCGCCGACCTGTGAAACCATCTGAAGCCCATCTGACCTAGTCTGAGATTGTGAGCTCTGGGTCTAGTTTTTCCAATAAGTAGAAACATCCTCTCCACGTCCACTCTGAACAAGCCTCGCAGTATCCTGTAAGTTTCAATAAGATCCCCCACTCATCCTTCTAAACTCCAACGAGTGCTGACCCAGAGTCCTCAACTGTTCCTCATATGACAAGCTCTTCATTCATAAATAAATGAATACACGATGTAGATACATAGGCACAGGTATCGGTGAAGCATACGGAGTGTAATGGAGAAGATAGAACATAGAACAGTACAGAACAGGCCCTTCGGCCCTCAATGTTGTGCCGAGCCATGATCACCCTACTCAAACCCACGTATCCACCCTATACCCGTAACTCAACAACCCCACCTTAACCTTAAATTTTAGGACACTACGGGCAATTTAGCACGGCCAATCCACCTAACCCGCACATCTTTGGACTGTGGGAGGAAACCGGAGCACCCGGAGGAAACCCACGCACACACAGGGAGGACGTGCAGACTCCGCACAGACAGCGACCCCGCCGGGAATCGAACCTGGGACCCTGGAGCTGTGAAGCATTTATGCTAACCACCATGCTACCGCGCTGCCCATAAGTTGGCCATATCCTGTAAGTTTCCTGTAAGATGCTTGTTACAGTGGGCCATAAGCCCATATCCTGTAAGTTTCGATAAGATCCCTCCCTCATCCTTCTAAACTCCAACGAGTACTGACCCAGAGTCCTCAACTGTTCCTCATATGACAAGCTCTTCATTCATAAATAAATGAATACACGATGTAGATACATAGGCACAAGTATCGGTGAAGCATACGGAGTGTAATGGAGAAGATGTGTGAAGAAATCAGTTCAGTCTGTAAGAGGGTCATTCAGGAGTCTGGTGACAGCGGGGAAGAAGCTGTTTTTGAATCTGTTGGTGCGTGTTCTCAGACTTTTGTATCTCCTGCCCGATGGAAGAAGTTGGAGGAGAGAATAACCCGGGTGGGAGGGGTATTTGATTAAGCTGCCCGCTTTCCCAAGGCAGCGGGAGGTGTAGAGAGAGTCAATGGATGGGAGGCGGGTTCGGGTGATGGACTGGGCTGTGTTCACAATTCCCTGTAGTTTCTTACGGTCTTGGGCCGAGCAGTTGCCATACCCAGGCTGTGGTGCAGCCAGATAGGATGCTTTCTATGGTGTAAATTGGTAAGAGTCATTGTGGACGCGCCGAATTTCCTTAGTTTCCTGAGGAAGTATAGGCGCTGTTGTGCTTTCTTGATCGTAGCGTGGACGTGGGTGGACCAGGACAGATGGTTGGCGATGTGCACACTTGGGAATTTGAAGGACCTCAGTTGGGAAGGTGAACTGGGGAGGTTAGAGCTGTTTTTCTTGGAGAAGACTGAAAGTAAGGCATGATGTCCATTGAGGGATAAATATTGGCCAGGGCACCAGGGAGAACCCGAGAACTCTCCTTCGAAACATTATCATGGTGTGTTTCACACCCACCTGAGAGGGCGGAGTCAAAAACAAATTCCTGAGCGAGGAAACCAGTGCATGCAAGGCCAGATGCTTGTTACAGTGGGACAGTGCAATAGAGCACCATGGCAGATCCTGGGAACAGACAAATTGCTCGATTATCACTGAGACATTGTAAAAAGAGATCGCTTTCTACATAGTCATTCTGCCCCCGCTCCAATGTAATTAGCTCGGACATGGTTTTTGTAAAACTACAAGCTTTGATGTTAAATACCACAACGCCTCCTGGGTTCTCCCATGTTAACTCTGATGGTAATTAGAATGGATTGGTTAGCACACAGGGCTAAACCGTTGGCTTTGAAAGCAGGCCAGTAGCACGGTTCAATTCCCGTACCAGCCTCCCCGAACAGGCGCCGGAATGTGGCGACTAGGGGCTTTTCACAGTAACTTCATTTGAAGCCCGCTCGTGACAATAAAGCAATTTTCTTTTTTTTTCCTTCATTTTTTCATGAACACCTCTGATTGGGAAATTACAGGCGATGTGAAATCATCAGACGATTCTCTTGGGGGTGGGAAGGGCTTTTGTCAGTTCAGTCAATGAATTGGCTGAATCACTGTTAAATTGAATAGATCCCTCACAGTCGTAATTAAGATAATTAATACATCAATCCACATCCACGGCGACACCCATGACGGCTCAACAGGTTCAGCCACTGAGTGATTCAGATCTGAAGGTTTCAGCATCAATCCCAGATCAGTGTGGATATTAGGCAGTGGGAGAGGCAGTCGGGATGGTCGCAGTAACCTTGGCTCTCAGATTGGCCAACTCAAATTCACTCAAAACTCTACTGCCTATATTTTAATTCACACCAAATCCCATTGCTCCGACACCCAGTAACCCACATAGAACTGCGTAGAATCCCTACACGGCAGAAGGAGGCCATTTGGCCCATTGAGTCTGCACCAAACTCTGAAAGAGCATCCTACCTAGGCTGTAACATGATGTTTTAAGCCACTTAACATCATCAGATAACACTGAAACACCCGTGCCAGTATCTAGCTTGAATTCTGTGGGCTGCAGAAGAATGATCCCCGGAATGAAGAGCTTGTCACATGAGGAGAGGTTCAGGACTCTGGGTCTGTACTTGTTGGAGTTTAGAAGGAAGTGAGGTGGGATAGAGTGGACCCGGGGAGAGGATGTAGGAAAAACTAGAACCCGAGGACACAGCCTCAGACGGAACGGACGATCCTTTAAACAGAGATGAGGAGGAATTTCTTCAGCCAGAGGGTGGTGAATCTGTGGAACTCTTTGCCGCAGAAGGCTGTGGAGGCCAAATCACTGAGTGTCTTTAAGACAGAGATAGATAGGTTCTTGACGAATATGAGGACCAGGGGTTATGGGGAGAAGGCAGGAGAATGGGGATGAGAAACCGATCAGCCATGATTGAATGCCGGAGCAGACTCGATGGGCCGAGTGGCCTAATTCAGCTCCTCTGTCTTATGGGTGACCATCAATTTCTAATTTAATTTCATCTATAAGGTAATGCAGGAGGTGGAGGAGTCGTCAGTGGAGGAGCTGAAGGCTAAATGGGAGGGGGAACTTGGGGAGCAGATAGAGGACGGGACTTGGGCGGATGCCTTGGAGAGAGTCAACTCTTCCTCCTCATGTGCGAGGCTTAGTCTCATCCAATTTAAGGTGCTGCACCGGGCCCACATGTCCGGGACTAGGATGAGTAGGTTCTTCGGGGGTGAGGACAGGTGCACCAGATGTTCGGGGAGTCCTGCGAACCACGCCCATATGTTCTGGGCATGCCCAGCACTGGAAGAATTCTGGAAGGGGGTGGCGGGGACGGTGTTGAGGGTGGTTGGATCCAGGGTCAAACCAGGGTGGGGACTCGCGATTTTTGGAGTTGCGGTAGAGCCGGGAGTGCAGGAGGCGAAAGAGGCCGGTGTCCTGGCCTTTGCGTCCCTAGTAGCCCGTCGAAGGATTCTGTTACAATGGAAGGATGCAAGGCCCCCAAGCGTGGAGACCTGGATCAGCGGTATGGCGGGATTTATAAAATTGGAAAAGGTCAAATTTGCCCTGAGAGGATCAATACAAGGGTTCTATAAACGATGGCAGCCTTTTCTGGACTTCCTGGCTCAGAGATAGGTAACTTGGTCAATAGCAGCAGCAACCCGGGGGGGGGGGGGGCATTATTGTAGTGTTTATTCTGTAACTCTATAGTGTGTTAATTTGCGTTGTTGTTAAAATGCTGGGTTGTTCATGGGGATGGGGCGAATGTGTATGATTGTTAATATTATTGTTATTTTCGGTATTTTACTAAGGTGCGTCAATGTTGGATAAAATCAAAATTTTTCAATAAAAATTATTTAAAAAAAAAAAATTCTAATTTAATTTAATGCTCCAATAATTATTTTCTGTACTGTTAACTTCTCCAAGGAAGATAATTTCAGGGGGGGGGGGTGTTTGTAGCTCTTTCACTTCCTGGCTTTGTTGCAGTTTTCTCTTTCTTCCGATGAGCTGTAGGGGGCGGGATTCTCTGATCCTGAGGCTAAGTGTTGACGCCGGCATAAACGGCGCCGCGACGTCGTCAACATGGCCTCAGGAGCAGCGATTCTGACCCCTACAAAGGGCCAGCACGATTGGCGTCAGACGGGCACCACGGCTCTGCGCATGCGCAGTGGGACCGGCGCCATTGCCGGCCCCGATGCAACATGGCGTAGGGCTACAGGGGCCGGCACGGAACAAAAGAGGCCCCCAGCCCGAGAGGCCGGCCCGCCAATTGGTAGGCCCCGATCGCGGGCCATGCCACAGCGGAGGTCCCCCTGGGGGTTAGACCCACTTCTCCCCGCCCCCCCACCAGGCTGCCCCCGGATGCATGCGCGCCGAGGTCCCGTCAGGTAAGAGCACACGTGGACGGCGTCGGCAGGACTCGGATTTCTGCGCGGCCGCTCAGCCAATTCCGGGTGGAGAACCGCCGGGGGGGGGGGGGGAAGGGGGGGGGGTCGCCAATCAGAGCGGCCCCCGACAGGCCACACGGCAACACCAATGGCGCCGATTCTCCACTCTCCGGAGAATCGGCAGACCGGCGTCGCGCCATTCGCTCTCGTCCCGGCAATTCTCCAGAACGGCCTGGACTGAGAGAATCCCGCCCAGGAATTCTGGACCTAGCTTCCCACAGTTTTGGCGCTCCACTCCTCATTCGATTTTCTTCCCACTTGCGCAGAGCCTTCACACCAGGCCGAAAGCATCACGCGATGGTGGTTTGCGCGTCCTTTCCCAATTATGTGGGCTTTTGCTTCGCTGTGCTTCTATTTTTCATCCAACGTGAATGGCTCCGTTTATTTTTATCCATGGGGCATCACTTCCCCCACAAACGACTTCTGTTTAGCTTCCGAAGCGCAGCCTCTTTGTACCGCCTTTGTGAGAGTTAAATCTTCCCTCATTTGCCAAAATTTTGACAGGGTGTGATCGACCTAGACCACTATACATATTAATTCATCTCAGAGGATCTTATAGTTGCGATTCTCTGCAGGTCACTTTAAAATGAGTCCATCGACTCGTCTGGTCACCTCTTATTTTAAATTTCACTGACTCAATTATCACTTTTTTATGAACACTGAAGTACGAATTGAATGTCTGGAGGACCTGCTCATCTTGTTGACGCCCTGTCCACTAATAACGTCATCTGCTATTGCACCCACTGCATAAAATATAGTACTGACCTTATCCATCTGTTCCTTCTGATGCAAACCTGAAGTTATTCTCCATATCTGCCTCTTCCAATTGCACCGATGCGGCGACCAGTGAGGGAGTAGCAGCCGCGCCATGTAAAACACACGGCCTTCCTGATATAAACGCCTGGAGAATTGCCGGGCCCGTAGCCGCGCATGCGCACGACAACGATCTGCAGTGTTCGCGCCATGCAACGTGGCGCCGGCCGTGCACGGACCTGACTTGCCAAATACTGCTCCCCCGGACAGCCCCTCGCCACCCCCGGAGCCACTCTCAACCCCCCAGCCCCCACCGAAGCTCCCCTGCCGCCCCCCCCCCCCCCCTCTCGGCCAGCAGCACGGCTCCCGCCCGACTGTTGGCGGCGCTGGACACAGTCCGCAGCCGTCACGCCGGGTTCCCGACTGCTGAGACCAGGACTCAACCACGCGGTCGGGAACTCAGCCCATCGGGGGAGGGCTTCCTGAGGCCATCCCAACGGCATGCGGCGTGCCCCTCGGTGATGCCATTGTGGAGCCTCCGACAAAAAAAACCAGTCCCCGATTTGGTCGTAAAAAAGGGATTCTCCGCCTAATTGCCGATTCTGAAATCGGCGTCGGCAAGTGGAGAATCCCACCCATTATTTTTCTCACAACTGTAATTTACTGTCTGTCACTCCACCCTCTCTTTCTCCCTTGTACTGTGCAACAAAGTGCTGTTACTGGAGCACAGTTGAGCATAACAGAGTGGCATTTGCATGGAACAGTGCAGAAAGCAATATTGCAATGGCAGGAGACGCAGTGTTACTGGGTTTTTTAACACGGCTGGGTTTCCACCATGTTTCGCCTCGGGTTTGGGTCTAGATGTGGTTTATTTAGGGTTTTGCCTGTTACCCTAAAGCTACCGCAGACTGTTGTTCATTAAAAAAAAATCATTCTTGTTTATTTGTAGATCTGTGTGCGTGTCAGTACTCTGCACGAGGTTGTATTTCTGCTCCCCACCAGCTTAGTGATGTAACATCAGCATCAGGAGTCCTTACAGTGAGTGATGTCTGTGCGGAGTCTGCACGGCCTCCCCGTGTGTGCGTGGGTTTCCTCCGGGTGCTCCGGTTTTCTCCCACGGTCCGGGGATGTGCAGGTTGGGTGGATTGCCCGTGGTGGATTGCCCTTAGTGTCCAAAATTGCTGTCAGTGTTGGGTGGGGTTGCTGGCTTGTGGGGATAGGGTGGAGGTGTTGAACTCGGGTAGGGTGCTCTTTCCAAGAGCCGGTGCAGACTCGATGGGCCAAGTGGCCTCCTTCTGCACTGTAAATTCTATGATAATCTATAATTAATCTAGGACAAAGGTTCGGCACAACATCGTGGGCCGAAAGGCCTGTTCTGTGCTGTATTTTTCTATGTTCTATTACAGTGAGTGATGTGGTCGTGTTGTTGGAGTCAGTGTGTGATGAATATTGGTTGATAGCTTATTGTGGGAAATCAGGATGGGTGAAGTCAGAGATGAACCAGCATTCAGAAATAAGTATTCTTATTTCTCCATTTTACTGTTTTTTTCCTTCCAGGATGGGGATGTGGAGCGCCCCGGGCTGGGCCCAGCATTGATCGCTCATCCCTAACCTCCCTTGAACTGAGTGTCTTGCTCTGGTTCACTGCTGTGGGTCTGGAGTCACATGTAGGCCAGACCGGGTAAGGGCAGCAGATTTCCCTCCCCAACGGGGGGTCGGTGAACCAGATGGGGTTGGACGACGATCGACTATGGCTCGTGGTCACCTTGACCGAGACCAAGTCCAGTGACATTACCTCTGGGTTTCAATAATGACATTTACCCGTTCAGGGGAGAGCAAGAGATGGAACAAACACCATCACCAATGTGATGGAGAGAAGGGTCAGAGGGGGAGGATCTGGAACAAAGAATGTTCGACCAAATAGCTAAACCCATTCAGGTTCCCATAGCAACGCCAGGGCTAGACCAGAGCGGCCCCTTTAAGAGGTGGGCGGGGTTCCGTTGCACGGCGCGACGACGTCACATCGGGGGCGTAGACGGCGTTTGCGCGCAGTGCGCGATGAGGTCACAAAGGGGCGTCGCGCGCTTGACGTCACAGGCGCGAGTGCGCGGAGCTTCCGGTCAGAGTGTAAACAAGATGGCGGCGGGGCGGCTGCGCGGGGCCTGCGTCCCCTTCCTGCTGCTGCTCACCGCGGCCCTGGGGCCCCAGCTCAGCCCGGCCGCCTCGGAGCAGGGCAAGTGGAGGCTGAGTGTCGGCGGGGTGAGTGGGTGAAAAGGAGAAGGAGCGGGGGTAGAGATATGGGCGGGGCGAGGGTAGAGATATGGGCGGGGCGAGGGTAGAGATATGGGGGGGGGGGGGGGGGGGGTGAGGGTAGGGAGGGGGTAGAGATATGGGGGTGAGGGTAGGGAGGGGTAGAGATATGGGGGTGAGGGTAGGGAGGGGGTAGAGATATGGGGGTGAGGGGAGGGAGGGGGTAGAGATAT